>NC_089809.1:6180111-6357611 GCF_029633855.1 Hoplias malabaricus
TCACACAATATCATTTCCAGAATAAAATGGATATTGAATTTTATTCATTCATTCATTTTCTGTCAAAACTTCATCATATTTATACCTGGAATCATGGGGCCCACAGCAGGAACCCACCCTGGACAGGGCACCAGTCCATCACTGAGCACAATACAACACAGAGACATTCACTTACTTATTCAAATCATTGGAAATTTTTACACACTCTCACCTGTGGGTATTTTGGAATAGCCACTCCACCAAACACAATGTGTTTTTGGACAGTGGGTGGAAGACACAGGGAGAACACACCACACTCTTCACAGACAGTCACCCCGAGGAAACCCACGCAGACACAGAGAGAACACACCACACTCCTCACAGACAGTCACCCAGAGGAAACCCACGCAGACACAGAGAGAACACACCACACTCCTCACAGACAGTCACCTGGAGGAAACCCACACAGACACAGGGAGAACACACCACACTCCTCACAGACAGTCACCTGGAGGAAACCCACGCAGACACAGGGAGAACACACCACACTCCTCACAGACAGTCACCCGGAGGAAACCCACACAGACACAGGGAGAACACACCACACTCCTCGCAGACAGTCACCCGGAGGAAACCCACGCAGACACAGGGAGAACACACCACACTCCTCACAGACAGTCACCCGGAGGAAACCCATGCAGACACAGGGAGAACACACCACACTCCTCGCAGACAGTCACCCGGAGGAAACCCACGCAGACACGGGGAGAACACACCACACTCCTCACAGACAGTCACCCGGAGGAAACCCATGCAGACACAGGGAGAACACACCACACTCCTCACAGACAGTCACCCGGAGGAAACCCACGCAGACACGGGGAGAACACACCACACTCCTCGCAGACAGTCACCCAGAGGAAACCCACGCAGACACAGGGAGAACACACCACACTCCTCGCAGACAGTCACCCGGAGGAAACCCACGCAGACACAGGGAGAACACACCACACTCCTCGCAGACAATCACCCGGAGGAAACCCACGCGGACACGGTGGCGCAGCAGGTTAGTGTCACAGTCACACGGCTCCAGGGATCTGGAGGTTGTGGGTTTCAGTCACGTTTCTAGTGACTGTCTTTGAGGGGTTTGGTGTGTTCTCCCCGTGTCCAAGAGGGTTTCCTCCGGTTTCTTCCCAAGGTCCAAAAACACATGTTAGAATTTATACTGGTCCATAGGTGTAAGTGCGTGATTCCAGGTAAAATGTAATGTTTGTCTCTTTTCTGAGCCAGTGTTTAAAGCCCAGATATCTTTTTAAATGTAATTTTCTCGGGTGCCAAATTCTTGCACAGTCCACTATTATTTGAGGTCATCATCCAAAACCTAGTTTGGTTAAACAACTCTTCATCATGTCAAATCTATACAATCAAGGAGAATATCTGGAAACAGATGTTGTTCTTCAAATTAGCTCACATCTCTCTATTACTTTTTAGAAGATTTTTTTTACTGTATTTTTGTTTTTTATTTATTTATAACAAATCTTATATATTTTATACCAGAACTAATCATTTTAAATAATAAAAATCGTAGGTACCAAAAATATGCTCAGTATTATAATTTGATTTATTTCTAATGCAATAATTTAATATACCTTTTTTGAAAAAAAGCAGGTACAATATGTTGTTTTCACAGTGATACCAGCCAATGATTGCCCTTACTCTTCCATTAAATAAGGTTTCGTTCCTGCCGGTTTGTTTTCCACTTATTTCTAACACAGCTTCTTCTGTTTAAGAAAGGTTGGAGATATTAAATAACCGTGTAACTCAGGTGCAGGAGAAATCACAAAAGGGCAGGTGGTCTCCAGGACTAGACAAAACACTGCTGTGTCCTGACCTTGCAAAGCGCCGCAGACTACAATAAACCTGTAAAATTTTGGTTTATATACTTGACATTTGACTGCCGAGGAACTGCTGGGAGATGCTCATTCTGACCCGTGACCACCATATTAAACTGGACGCGTTCAAGCTAATGAACACATTGCAGAGCCTGGTCTCCATGCGTCCACTTTTCAGTCGCTCCTGCTGCCTTTCTCCAAAGCAAGCACATCTCATGTTTATGTATGAGATGCCAATGTGGAGCACTTCAAAGGAAAGTCCAGTCAGATGCGTTCGTAAATGAACACTGCCCTGACCGAGTCCACATGCTCATGCCGAGTCTCTAATGTTATATTCGCTGTTGACGACCAGGCCTCGAATAAACACTGAAAATACAGCGCACCAAGATCAGCTGTGTGTTAAATACAAGCCCATAGCATGAAAACATGGTGGAAATATATGAGCTAGATTCTCATTAAAGAGGTTCCAAGATTTTTCACTGATTCTAAATATATAACCTGAGCATGGGGTGCTTAGAGTAACTTGACCAAATGCACAATGTCTAAAGGTGAGATGAAAGCAGTCATTCCAGGACAGATATTTTTCAGATTTAAGGACTAAATACAGTGATTCCTCATTTTTCGCAGGGCATGCGTTCCAAGACCACCCGCGAAAAACGAATTTCCACAAAGTAGTGGAAAGATATTTTTTATGTATTTAACGAGTATTTGGACTTTTAAACCCCTCCCTGTTGCTGTTAACAACCCACCCTTTGCATTAAACAGTCATTCTATAATGTTTTTTCAGCTGGAACTACATGTGATATCCCACCAGTTTCTTTAATAGAGTCATTCCTAAGCTGTGATTTAGCGTGATTTCAGTAAATTTTACTCGGATGTGGACATGAACAATACATGTACTGTACATAAGAAATACTTGTGAATGATATATTTTGTCACCTACAGGCCTAGTCTAATACACGTGGATAATAAAAAAGCCCCCTTGAAAAAACCAGCGAAGTAGCGAATCTGCGAATGATGAACCGCGAAGTAGTGAGGGATTACTGTCCTGGAATTTCCCACTTGTTGACTCTGAAAACAAAGCACACAGATAACCACAGCAACACAATGTCCAAACTTTGTTTGATACTTGTAATTGCTTGTGGTCCAGATGGAAGGCAGGAGGTAAACACAGAACAGAGGGGACAGAGTTTATTATGAAATACACCATGAAAGGAATGTACTGAAATAATTGAAAAACACAATATATGTTGGAAGTGATATTTACTGTGAGATTAGCCGCCATCGAAGAGGGACTGTCTTCTTATCCATGAGTCCTTTACCTCAAGAACATCAATGAAAGTTCAAGTATTGAGGCATACATGTTTTAGCAGTTGTGTCGACCCTGGAACCAAAGTGCTCCATGATGACTATAGTGTGTTTTTCTTTTATTGTCCAGTGAATTAACACAGCAACAAGAACATTAAATCAAATCAAACCAAAATGTACTTATATAGCACTTTTACAACTGATGTTGTCACAAAGCAGCTTTACAGAATCGGTATGCTGTGACACTGCGAGGCCTCTCGACGTTAACGTTATGGTTGTTTACTTAAATCCATCACAAGTGGACACTCAGCACCCACAGAAATGAGCTAACACTGTAATCACTCCTCATTGACCGCACAATCAAGTCAGTTTTCCATTCTCACCTTAAATGGTGCCGCAGGTATATACTCGCAACCGCTGCACCATTTAAGGTGGAACGGGACACAGGCAAATTCAGCCTCATGTTTTTAAAAAAATTCTACCAGAAACACAACTAAGTTCCAACAAGAATTTCTGAATCGGAAGCTACCTCAGTCTCGTCCTGACCGCAGGATGCGGCTCGTAACAACTTTGGGTATTTGATACAGTCTCCTTGTTATTTATCAGCTGAAATGATTTTGAGCTAACCTAAACGGCACGAACTACCGTAATTATGAAAGCGTGTAATAGAGCCCTCAATCTGCAGTTCACACTGTGCCTAACGTCATTTTCAAACAACCACTGACTGACAAAATGGGATGCCAGAGCAGCCGTTACCATGACTGAGGTAAAGCATTGTCCAGAGGGGTATAAATCCTCCAAACACTAAGCTGTTCAGCAGTGGAATAGTGCTTTTGAGGAATCTAGCTCCAATCATTCAATACTCCAATACTAATCTTCAACATCAGTACCTCAGCTCACTATTGTTTACGTGGCCAAATGCAACTGAACCCTTGCAGGACTAGATCTATTGCTGTTACTGCAGGAAACGGAAACCAACTCCATATTCATACCCTTCATTTCAAAGTAAATGATGGATGGGTAAACCATAAAGTATAGCTTGTTTTAAAAGAAGGAAAAGAAATGTATATATGTAGAAATGTGCATTTATTTATCACTGTACAATAAATGAGTCTTCTACACTTAACCATGACTTGGCATTGAACACACACACAAGCACTAGGGGCAGTGAGCACAAACACACCTGGAGCAACCTGCAGGCACCCCTGGGGAACAGTTGGGAGTTAGGTGCCCAACTCAAGTGCACTTCAGCTGTGGACTACACTGCACAAAAGTGTTTTGATAAAGACACAGTGAAAGAACTCACTCTTGAATTGTCTTTCATTTTGTGACGACCCATTAGTGAACACTCCTCTTTTCCCATGAGAAGACCCACAATAAAAGGTCAGAGAGTGAGATGTTTTTGCTCCTCTCAGGATGCAGTGAACCTGCAGGTCAGTCTCAGGCATTTCTCCAGACGGCTAATCGATGAGGCCAAGTGGACTGGGGCAGACCTGAGACTTGGACAAACCAGTGCCTGGACCTAGAAATCTCAGCATATCAGCCATCATGAGTTGCTTGACTTCCCTAACATCAGCAAAGACAGATCGCCATTAGCCATATAGCCATTGTCACAGAGGTGTTTCAGGAAATGGAAAGCCCATACCCTTGTCTTTGGAAGCTCTGACTAATGTGCATGGTGTCACGCCAAACACAGCCCCAGAAACACACACAGTAGTTCCTGTCTTATTTCCTATTATACAGCCATGGTTCGCGCAGAAAAACCTACTCTTCTTTAGTTTCATCTGGGAACTAATTTTTCTGGTTCGTCAACCAGTTTATGTCGGTTATTTAGCTCACACACTGGAATGTGAAATTTGGCTAAACTAACAGTTCGTACTCCAGTATGCATGTTTTAACAACAGCAGTCAGTAAGTCAGTCTGTAAGTGAAAATGCCTTTTCTAAGTCGGACCCGGGAGGAGGTCCGTCAAAAACTGTTGAATTGTCCTACAATTCTATACTTTTCCAAATTACTAGTAAAGAATTCCAAGAATATAAATTTACCAAGAATATTTCAAACTCTGTTTACACATGTCTCACAGGTAGCTGGGTAGCTGTAGTGTCACTATATGAAGGGGCAACCTCGATTACTGAGGCCATGACCTGCTAGACTCTCCTGACAAAACCTCCACAGGCCAATTTATACTTCTGCGTCAAACCTACGCCATAAGCAATGTGTAGGTCCTACACATACAAACCATACACCGTAGCCTAAGCCATAGCGTGATAAACACTTCCCCAGAAATGTAACTACATATTGCTTCTGCGGAGACCACAACAACTGTCCGCAGTCGTACAAACATGGATCAAGTTTAACCAAGGAAGTCCAATACATGGATAATAACTCCTCAACCAAATAAAAAAGTGTAACAAGGAAAAAACAAGTGGGGAAAAAGTGCTGGATTTGTATTTTTTTAGTTCCTGGCACCACATGGAAACTATGCTCCCTATAACCTTAATAGTGCACTTCACAGATTATAAATCTAATCCTACTACCCCACTACCTTTTATATTAGAGTCTATAGAAAGAAGTTTGAGATTCGTGTTTTGAGGTTGTAACAGACACACAAAGCACATGTATAAACACTCATAAAAGTGTAGGACACTCGCGAAGGCTACAGAATAAACTCTGCATTCAGTCAATGCACAAGAACAAATCAGCCTTAAGATCTACCGCACATCCAAACTACTTAGAAACCTGCACAACACAATACAGATACAAGTCTTCCACATTGTGTACTGAGTCTCTGATAAACATATCTCTGTAAATAAAGGCTCCTTCTTGTCCAATGCCAAACGTTTCCAGTTCATTCTGCAGCAGCACTTCTAGCTTATACATACTAGTGTACGCTAAAACTGTACAAACGTTCCACCTAGAAAAATGAGCACACAACCCCTTTATGCATCAATATAATATGCTCTTGTACTATGTGCAGAGCTTCAGCACTTTTACCATATGCTATTGCTCCATTCATTATATCAATACATATACTCGAAAATAATTATACAACAAAACAAAAAAACATTCGTCAGAGAAAGTTTATTAGAGACATTTAACATTTTGACTGTTATTAGTCAGGTCTGAGTTATATTTGCATATCCATAAGAGAGAATCAAGGTCTGAGGTTAAGGAAAACTGCCCAAAGCTATTCTGGGAAAGAGGCCTTATCCCTGCATTGATTTTTCAGTGTGTGGCTCTAATAGAGATGGATCTCTCTCGCTCTGCTCCTGAAATGGAAGCCCTACAGGTAGCAGCTGCCCGAGGCCCAGGTGGTCACTCACCTTTAATGGGAAATTGATCTTAATTGTAACCCTGGACACTTGGAACCGTTCCAGACAAACAAAACCAGGAAGTGGCAGAATTGGAAAAGGGGAGTGGCAGAAACACAGGCTCAAAAGAAATATATATATAAATAAATATAATTAAATAAATAAATAAAAAAACACCCACACAAGTGATCGCAAGTGACTTAGTCACAACGAGGCCTTGTCTGAACTACAGACACCCTGTCATGTTAGAATTAGTTTCCTTATGTATTCAGAAGCTTGTGATGCATTGCAATCACCCCAGTAGTTGGTGGTAAGTGGAATATGCAGGGAATTCTGCCATTTTAAGTGAGACTCGAACCATAAGGAGTGAAAGTGTTCAGTGTGAAAGCAACTTCAAGCTAGTACTGAGTAATGGGTTATTACTACACAGGAAGGTGACAGTGAAGTTTCATTGTAAACACAACACAAACCTGTTATATGTCCATAAAAGCACATTTATTCTCCTATTACACACACTCACAATATGACCCGTGGCTGCAGTTCATTAGTTTGCTAGTTATTTGATGCAGAAAAGGAGCCATCAAATATTGCTGTCAAAGCTGCGTGCTGTGTTTAACATAATGACATTGTAAGGCACTCCGAATGACTGGTTTTAACCAACTGAAGTTGCCTTCACCAATAATACATAAGCGCAGCTTAGAGACCCTGTGGAATACAGCCTTATCATCTTTCTTACACTAGAGCACCCTATTATTTGATTATTGGATTAGAAGGTACGAAATGTAAATAAAAAAAAAATTAACAAATCTACACATGCAGGGCAACACACACTCACACATTCACACCTATGGACACGTTTGAGTAGTCAATCCACCTACCAACGTGTGTTTTTGGACTGTGGGAGGAAACCGGAGCACCCGGAGAGACCCATGCAGACAAAGAGAGAACACACCACACTCCTCACAGACAGTCACCCGGAGGAAACCCACGCGGACACAGAGAGAACACACCACACTCCTCGCAGACACCTGCTGCACCACCATGGCGCCCCATTAAGAACCTTAGGCTACAAATATGTAAATGTAGGGCCCTATGATTTCCACGATGCAGAGAACATGGATGGAATCATGGAATTGAGAAATAAAAGTGGAACTCAAATATAAACATGGAATATGCATGGAAGTACAAATTTTAAAAACTGCGGAAACTGTAAATTTTTTCCTTTAGTATCTGTACTTACTACAAATCCCAAAATGCTTCTATTTTCGTGCACGTACACCACGGTGTGCATGTTTAAAATCATCAAAAAAAAGGAAATTACTCTTGCATGCTGGGAACTTATACTTGTACCCGTGCGCCTAAAACTAAATACACTCGGCTCCTCCTGGCAAAGAAGGCAAAATCAAGCTTAGCAAATGTGTTTGTACAAGTAACTATCGAGAAAACAGCAAACTTGTTGAATGTAAAATAAAACTGATTTCATAGGGCTCTATAAATGTTGGATGGACAATACTACAAAGAAGCTAAGTTTACAGACTATAAGTGTTGACCTATTTAAGGCGGAAGAGAGAATTCTGTTAAGAATGTGCCAGAATGTACGTTGGAATGCTCATTGTATCCGTGCATTTTTGTTTGTTTGTTTCGGTCTTCTGTCAAATCATGCCCTGAATTTCGGGCAGTTTGGCCACAAACATTCATTTCACTGCAACACAAGGGAAAATTTAATATTCTAATAAGAAGAACTGAATCAGGTAACTTCTGCACAATTTGAGGTTGAACTGTTAATTCTGGCTTCAGATTCCTCCAAGAATATTCATTTTGCCGCTTCATTAATTCAAAGTCTTAAATGCGATTTAGTCCTGAGTCACTACTGCTGGAAAAGTCAGCTTTAATTCAGAATTAAATAATAGCGGTTGTTTTGCTAGTCATTCCTGTTTTATGAGAAGCTCCATCTCAAATAATTATTTTTTCCTGTTGGACTCAACACCCTGCAGACGTTCCACCAAGCTCAGCCGAGACGAGTGTGTGAGGCTAAATATCTAATTGATTCTGAATAAGTGAGTGAAATGGGCTGTAATGCAAGCTGCCATCCACACTGCTGGCCTGTCTGAACTGGATCAAACCGCTCATGGTCGCTCATCATGTTCTGGACTCGACGGGGCCATTGATGTTCCAGCAGAACGAGTCAATAACTCGGGATCTGTGTGTCCAAGCTGAAGCACATCACACTGATGGAGCACATTGTTTCAGCACAGATTTTTAACACAGCTTTATGGCCAATGAAGCCTTAATCTCAGTGCATGCCTATGGCAGTTTTCCATCACTATAATACAGCATTCACACCATTCCTGCAACAAACGGAACATTTGCCAGGCGCTTGCAGTCTTTTCACATACACTATATGAGCAAACACTTCTAGACAAGAACTTCCAGTGCTTTAGGATTCATCTACTGCCGACATTCAGTTGAGCACACAGCTTGTATAATCTCCATTGTAAAGCATGAGCTTACAATCACTATGCTCAATGCCCAGAGTCCACCAGAGGGATATAAAGTCTATCACCACTGACTGAGCTGTGGAGCAGCTGATCTTTGTTCTCTGGAGTGAGAGAACACCATCCAATACCTTTGAGGGGAACTGAAATGCAGCATTAAACATCAGTACCTGACTAATATGCTTAAAGGCTAAGCACCACTTAATGGACCTCCATGAATATCTCACAATATTTTAGTTACCGACATATATAAGTATGAATTAAAATGAAAATAGCAGCTTAATTTGCTTTAAAACTGACAATTTTATTAAACTGACGGAAAAACCCAAACTCGCTACGGAAATTCTTGAACGCAGCCGTGACGTCACTGGTGGACAACAGCTGAACAATGCCGCGGTAAAACACCGTTATGACTGACCGTTATGACAGTATCTAGCTAAATAACCAACATTATTCATGACAATAGCCTAGCAATAAGCTAAACTCAAATTTAGAGGTACCGTTATTCTTGTAAATGTGATCGAAGTCGAACTCGAATTTATCCGACACTATAAACCTCCGTAATGCAGCTACGTAGCCGAGTATAATCTGAGCCACCGAGTTTAGCGAGTCAAGATAACGTTAACTAACACCAACTAAAACAGGCGAAGTGAGTGTCCTTACCCTGTTACCTCCATGTTACAGAGGCTCTTGAACACCTTTCGTTGGTGTCCTTACATGCCCATATTGTTGGAAAAGCACCAGTGAAATGAGCTACAGATAACGGAGTGAGCGGATGGTCCTTTCCAAAGTGCACGTTTAAAGTTGACAAATTCAGTCCATTTTCTGGATATTTTGGGATCTTTGGGCCATTTGTTCACAGATGTCCCACTGTACATTGAATGATTGCAGCCACAAACAACACACCTTTTCGTCATTTTGCATTAAATTAAGTGCAACTTCTAGAGTAGTTGTCCACCATCTACGTCACAGGCAAGACGCCTATTAGAGTTTCCGAACACCGTTGGGGGGGGAACCAACGGTCTTTTAAACCTTATTCCTTGAATTAGTAAGAAATAACATGTTTTCTGACTATCAATATACACAAGTTAGGAACTCAAATTCCACTGTATTTATTTGTTTGACACTTTCATAGAGCTGGTGCTTAGCCTTTAAAGGAATGGTCCAGCATCTAGCATAAAGCATTCCCAGGAGAAAATGAGATGTTCCTAAAGCAAAAGTTGAAAAAGCTCTCTAATTACACACTTCATTACTGAAGAACCACTGGACAGGAAAGTGACTATAACTTTCTGCCATGTACTGGATCATGTACAAGTCTCCAAGACAGTATTTCAGCAAAGGAGAGGCTTACATTCATTGGCCTAGTTTAAAAAAAATGATTGTACCATTCTAAAACTATGTTATAAATCTTTAACATATTCTAAAACCTGGTTAAGGGCAAACTGGACCATGCAGAGTTTTTACAGGTTTCCGACTGTGCCTTTTTGACATGTGAAAAGTGTAAAAAAAAGACAGTTTGAGGGTTTCTTTGTTAAATCCCTCGTAAAGATCAGAAATGTTTCAACAGGAAGCAGCAAAAAAAAGGGTAAGACATTTTGTGAGCTGGCTGAGTTGAGAATGAGACTTTAGGTGTTAACACATTTTTATGGCACACATACGTGTTCACACACGTAGACACACTAGGACATGTCATGACTCAGTGAGATCTACTTTCTCTAGAGGACAGGAAATGACACATAAAGATTCAGAATGAATCTAAGAACATCCAAACCAGCAAACCAGTGTTTCTAAAAGTGATTCTTCTACGGCATGGCTCCGGAAGGTTTAATTATGAGTGCCCTTTGTTTCTGCTCTCACATATTTAAAAAAATTAATTTCAATGCCTATTATTCTGTAATGAAAGCAGGTAGTGTCGCAGTCACACAGCTCCAGGGACCTGGAGGTTGTGGGTTCGATTCCCGCTCCGGGTGACTGTCCGTGAGGAGTGTGGTGTGTTCTCCCTGTGTCTGCGTGGGTTTCCTCCGGGTGACTGTCTGTGAGGAGTGTGGTGTGTTCTCCCTGTTGTCTGCATGGGTTTCCTCCGGGTGACTGTCTGTGAGGAGTGTGGTGTGTTCTCCCTGTGTCTGCGTGGGTTTCCTCCAGGTGACTGTCTGTGAGGAGTGTGGTGTGTTCTCTCTGTGTCCGCGTGGGTTTCCTCCGGGTGCGCCAGTTTCCTCCCACAGTCCAAAAACACACGTTGGTAGGTGGATTCCAATGATTCCAGGTAGGCATTGGACACACCGCGACCCTGAACTGGATAAGGGTTACAGATACTGAATGAATTATTCTTTAATGCAATAGCAATTAAGTCAATAAAGATGTGTCTTTTAGTTATTTGTTTTAATCAGAGAAATGTGTAGTGTCCCTACACCTATACATTATTTCACAGAACCATATATCAGTGGTGGTGTTGTTTACGTACGATAATCAATAATCAATGTAAAAATTCTATATCAATCCATTTCATTTATTTAATTTCTCAAAGAACACTAATTACAAAGATGGCACTGCTGAAACGGCTTAAACATATTTTCCATTTACAATTGGCCAGATCACATTCCACAGTAAAAGCACATTTGATCCAGGCTAGCACAAGCGCACTATAAAATCTTATAGCTCCATATCTTCAATACTTAAAGCACCGGAGAATTAACAGTCCAACACAAAACTTTATACTGGTTAAACTGCACCATTAATTTCCGCCATCAACTTCAGAGATTTAACTGCACCACGAGGGAACAAAGGACTTACTCTAACTCCAACTGACCTTTGGTTGATTGTTTCACAGACGCCCAGCAAATACCACTATAGTACCACCAAACCAAATAGTACCTTACTTTTCTAGCTAAAGAGCATAGGTCTGTATACAATCGATTTACCGACAAAACAGACACACTGCTGTTCATTTTGACCACAAAATCCTGTGTACATATGTGAACACAAATCTGATGTACACAAATCTAACATGTGCCCTTTTCATATACGAACCTATGTCTCATTCATTCATTCATTATCTGTAACCCTTATCCAGTTCAGGGTCACAGTGGGTCCAGAGCCTACCTGGAATCATTGGGCGCAAGGCGGGAATACACCCTGGAGGGGGCGCCAGTCCTTCACAGGGCAACACACACACTCACACATTCACTCACACGCTCACACCTACGGACACTTTTGAGTCGCCAATTTACCTACCAACGTGTGTTTTTGGACTGTGGGAGGAAACTGGCGCACCCGGAGGAAACCCACGCGGACACAGAGAGAACACACCACACTCCTCACAGACAGTCACCCGGAGGAAACCCACGCGGACACAGAGAGAACACACCACACTCCTCACAGACAGTCACCCGGAGGAAACCCATGCAGACACAGAGAGAACACACCAACTCCTCACAGACAGTCACCTGGAGGAAACCCATGCAGACACCGGGAGAACACACCCCACTTCTCACAGACAGTCACCCGGAGGAAACCCACGCAGACACAGAGAGAACACACCCCACTTCTCACAGACAGTCACCCGGAGGAAACCCATGCAGACACAGAGAGAACACACCCCACTTCTCACAGACAGTCACCCGGAGGAAACCCACGCAGACAACAGGGAGAACACACCCCACTTCTAACAGACAGTCACCCGGAGGAAACCCACGCGGACACAGAGAGAACACACCACACTCCTCACAGAGAGTCACTCGGAGCGGGAATCGAACCCACAAAACTCCAGGTCCCTGGAGCTGTGTGACTGCGACACCTACCTGCAGCGCCACCGTGCCGCACCTATGTCTCATACATGTTTAATAATGGTGGCAAATGTATTTGTTTTCCTCCACCACACTTTATGCTAAAACTGGAATAACACAATGCAGCAGCTTGTGATATGAGAGTAGCCTGTGAGATCCTCTTCCATCTGTAGTACAAATAAATGATCTAGGAACTAAAACAGTGTCATACTGTTTCACAGTGTCAGAAACACTGGTCAATTTCCATTAAAAATCACCAACATTTTTTGCTCCTAATTTGCATAAAGTTAAACGTTGCTTGGCTTTGTCACGTCGCTGACTCTTCGTGCTTCGCTAACATTCGTGTGGCCACCAATTGCAGAAAATCATCTGCTCTTATTGAAAATTAATGACTTCCTTTCACTTCGCCATAAATGCGGGGTTAAACCTTTTTTTCAAAGTGGATAAAAAAATAGATTAGTGTTAAAGAAGAATAAAGAAGATAAGTTTGTGGATAGGATTAGCATCAGCCGTGGCTCAGTAAACATACTGCAGTGAGGCTGTATTCAACCACGTGCCTGTGATCCTCTGTTGTCTGCAGCCCAAAATGTCTGAACTGGTAACAGTGGGGCTTTAGAGCAAAGCTGCTTTTTCATCTCCACTGGCAAACTCTCAGTGCAGAGCTGCAATTTCAGTTTGTGAAAAATTGTGAGGATGTCATTACGGAGTAGGCACTCCGATCTAACTTATTATCTCATAGTGCGGAATAATATTTCCTCCCATTTTTTGCCTCCTGTTCAGTTTGGCCAGCGTCACATGAGCTAGGGTCAAGCCAATTCTTAAATGATCTGACAGCTTTGGCACTTATTCTTAGCACTGTTCTCTTGTAAACCTGCGCTAATACATTTTATACGATTCAGACTACTACAGATGGCAGAGAATTAGAGCCAAGTCAAAAATAAATAAATAAAAAGAATATTTGCACATTCATTGCGATTTTCAATTACATTTTTACTTGCAAAATAAACCCCGGGTGGCACGGTGGCGCAGCAGGTTAGTGTCGCAGTCACACAGCTCCAGGGGCCTGTGAGGAGTGTGGTGTGTTCTCTCTGTGTCTGCGTGGGTTTCCTCCAGGTGACTGTCTGTGAGGAGTGTGGTGTGTTCTCCCTGTGTCTGCGTGGGTTTCCTCCAGGTGACTGTCTGTGAGGAGTGTGGTGTGTTCTCCCTGTGTCTGCGTGGGTTTCCTCCGGGTTACTGCCTGTGAGGAGTGTGGTGTGTTCTCTCTGTGTCTGTTTGGGTTTCCTCCAGGTGACTGTCTTTGAGGAGTGTGGTGTGTTCTCCCTGTGTCTGCGTGGGTTTCCTCCGGGTGACTGTCTGTGAGGAGTGTGGTGTGTTCTCCCTGTGTTTGCGTGGGTTTCCTCCGGGTGACTGTCTGTGAGGAGTGTGGTGTGTTCTCCCTGTGTCTGTGTGGGTTTCCTCTGGGTTACTGTCTGTGAGGAGTGTGGTGTGTTCTCCCTGTGTCTGCGTGGGTTTCCTCTGGGTGACTGTCTGTGAGGAGTGTGGTGTGTTCTCCCTGTGTCTGTGTGGGTTTCCTCCGGGTGACTGTCTGTGAGGAGTGTGGTGTGTTCTCCCTGTGTCTGTGTGGGTTTCCTCTGGGTGACTGTCTGTGAGGAGTGTGGTGTGTTCTCCCTGTGTCTGCGTGGGTTTCCTCCGGGTGCTCCCGTTTCCTCCCACAGTCCAAAAACACACGTTGGTAGGTGGATTGTTGACTTAAAAGTGTCTGTAGGTGTGAGTGAATGTGTGTGTGTGTGTCTGTGTTGCCCTGTGAAGGACTGGCGCCCCCTCCAGGGTATATTCTTGCCTTGCGCCCAATGATTCCAGGTAGGCTCGGGACCCACCGCAACCCTGAACTGGATAAGCGCTTACATCTGTAAGCATTACATCATTATCTAATGAATGAATGAATGAAAATAAACCCAGAAAAGCACCCTCCATAGAATTTATACAAGACTTCAAACAATTGAGCTCATTCTCAATTCTACCAGCTTTACTCTGATAGGATGCATCCAAACACCAAGTTTTATGAGTGTAAGCACCTGCCTATTTTCTCCTTTACCAAGCAAGCAGAAAATAAAGATCCAAATACAGATGCTCTCATGGCCTCAGACTCAGGATGACTGACACATTACCTGAATCAAACTCAAGTGTTATATTCACATGTGCTCAACAAGTGCTCCATATACAAGGTAAATTCTTCAAGTTGAAATACACTACCTGAAGCACAGATACGATTTAACTGCACAAGAAATGAAGATACGGCTTGTTAGAAAGAAGATGGTGCTGTGAAAGGGCAAAGTGAGAGGAAACCACAGTTATTAAAAAGGGTTCAATAAGTCCATCAATTGATTCATAGAAGGAATTGAATGCAGAATATCCTCAAGCTTAAATCACAGGCCTGAGCTTGCTGTTATACATGAGTTCTGCAATAAACCCAGTTTATGTCGGACACCTGAGCTCCTCCCGCCAACTGCAGTCTGCCAGTAAACAGCAGCGGCCCGGCACCATGGCAACAGAGCCGGCCAGCATCACAGAGGTGTAGAAAGGCAGCGGCGGCGATGGTTAATGAGGGCACTCAGAGCCGGCATGAGCGCCAACTACTGCTTTACGGGCTTCAAAAAATGGTAATGTTTATGAACACACGCAAAGAACACTGTATTCACTATCAATGATGGATATCACCAGAGTGTAAGCAACGTTATCAACCAATATTATTAGGGCTGCAAAAACTAATAGACAAGATTGATTAAAAAAAGTAGTTGGCAACAAATTTCATTATTATTTAGTGTCTTGTTTATTCTGTAGTAAAACTGATAAATATTAATTATTTGTTTTGGTATAAACACTGGAGGTATAAACAGACAGAGGTTGTGTGTGGCACTAATGCTACCATAATGGGCAGCAACATTTAATAGGGGCAAGATGGGCGCCTCCATTTTAAAAGGAATATTACGTAACATTTTCACAGGTTGAAAATCATTGTGAAGCTGTAATAATGAGAATTAGGCCTCTGCTATTGCTCCCCTGGGCTCAAAACTGCAGAAACTGGACTATGTAACTCCCCTAGTGTTACCTAGTTTTTTTTCATTATCTGTAACCTTTATCCAATTTAGGGTCACGGTGGGTCCAGAGCCTACCTGGAATCATTGGGCGCAAGGTGGGAATACACCCTGGAGGGGGCGCCAGTCCTTTACATGGCAACTCATACATTCACTTACAGACTCACAACCCACACGGACACAGGGAGAACACACCACACTCCTCACAGACAGTCACCCGGAGGAAACCCACGCAGACACAGAGAGAACACATCACACTCCACACAGACAGTCACCCGGAGGAAACCCACGCAGACACAGGGAGAACACACCACACTCCTCACAGACAGTCACCCGGAGCGGGAGTCGAACCCACAACCTCCAGGTCCCTGGAGCTGTGTGACTGCGACACCTACCTGCTGCGCCACCGTGCCGCCCGTGTTGCCTAGTGTTCCTTTAAATATTCAAATCTACGCACTGTAAATATGGATGGCTTATATTTTTTACTTCGACTAATCTCCATGCTACGAGGGAGCCATGGAGTCAAATCTCTGTCCTCTCTCCCAAACAAACTGCTGCTTCATAATCTGAGGACTAACAGTAAACAGAGTTAGCAGAGTTGATATAAAAGTATAGAATCTCTGAGCGTCACAGCTAGTTTTAATCTTGAAAGATGATCAAACAGAGTAAATGAATCTGCATTTGGCTTGCACATGAAAATATGCGAGCAGAGAGACACTTCAGGGACAAAAAACTGATAAACACTGGATAAAGAGGCGAGATCTGAGTGAACCTTAGATGCCTCTCTCTATTATATCCTCAAAGTAAATATGATCTTACAGCTTTTGATTTCATTTCCCTTGTTATAAAGTGCTGTTTATTTAAACTGTGTCTCGCTTGACTCTCAAATAAAGCTGTGTTTTTAATATTGTATTGAAACGTTCTTATATTTAGAGCACACAAATACAACACCTATTCCCAGGTCCTTTTTCCAGTTCAATGACCTTGAATAATAAATAGCAGTTCATATCAATATATTGATAGTGATACAGACGTGAACAAATATCTTCCTCTGGAATAAAAAGGCATATTTTAAAGACGTGAATGGATGTATTAATGTTCTTCCTAGTCACATTAAATCTGAATACACTTCTCTCAAGCTGATGAGACTTGGTTTGCCAACATTTGCAACTTAATCTTGTGTAAATCCTGTAAGCATATGAATGAAGCTTGCTTTTAAGATGAATGTAAATGTGTAATAACATCTTGGTTTAATAGTCAAAGCATGTGCCATGAGAACTGACTCATGCATTCATTCATTGTCTGTAACCCTTATTCAGTTCAGGGTCGCGGTGGGTCCAGTGCCTACCCGGAATGACTGGGCGCAAGGCGGGAACACACCCTGCAGGGGGCGCCAGTCCTTCACAGCGCAACACACACTCACACATTCATTTTCTTGGAACGGGATTTGAACCCACAACCTCCAGGTTAAAAAATTATTTTAATGTTTAACAATCTCTTATTAACACTTTACTGTAACTCAATGGTCATAAGGCTACGAGTCTAACACAAGCCTTTCATGACAATGGACAAACACCTGCGTCCACATCTTCAAACGCATATCACAAGCATCAGTTTTCATAAGTATGACATGTCATGAAAGGTTTATGCAGGTGTCGTACAGCCTTTTTATTTATAGAGTAAAATGTTTGTTTTTTTTTCATCCCAGTTTAGTTTAAGTATATTTTTTTCAAAATCTCTTAAAGGTATCAAAACAGCACTGAAACCCCATGTTTTTAAATTGCGCACTGATATCATGACCAGAAATTTTTAGACCAAACTCTCTATAAAGCCCAGAACAGCCACACAAGTGTCATAATGCCACTATTTTCACTGTCGATAGAATAGCGGCGAGGCCGATTTCACATCCATGAACCTGGCGAGCCTGATGTGAGGGGGAGGGGAGGGTGTTCTTCACAGCTCAATGGACTGGTTAAGGGCACATCCACACTGATTGTCAGGTAATAGAGGGAGCTGGAGTGACCCAAATGGCTATAATGTACACTCAGAATGTGGAGGACTAGCATCAGACTTTAATAGAAAAATAAAAAAATAAAGGTTCCAGTCAGAATTTTTTGACCGGAATAATTAAATTCCAGTCAAAACAGCCATTAACTTTTCCATTTTTTCCTTATCAGAATAAAGCAGAATACATAATTTTCACAGAAAAAGAAGTCTTAACAACTAAATATAATGTCAAATTTTTCAATAATACCTGCGTAAAACCATAAAAACTGCTTTGAGAGGTTTGGGGCTAGTAAACCCAAACATATTCACTGATTTGGAGGTTCGGTACTAAAGGGTTCTTGACAGCTCCACATCCTTTCAGACCCCAGTAATGAGCTGTGACTTGACACAAACTGCTCTGGATATTTACAGACCAGAAAAAGCTCAATTTTCTCCTTTCTCTCAGAGATGAAAGATTAAAGTGGTTTATCTGACAGTGACAGTTTTGGTGTGACACCAGGTCTTTCATGGCTGTTAGGAGACCCGCTTTCCATAGATTTTTTTCCTTCCTTCTTCCTTTCTATATCTAACATCCTCATATATATCTCCTATAAGTTTGGGCATTCATTTATTGTATGTAACCCTTATCTAGTTCAGGGTCGCGGTGGGTCCAGAGCCTACCTGGAATCATTGGGTGCAAGGCGGGAATACACCCTGGAGGGGGCGCCAGTCCTTCACAGGGCAACACACACACTCACACATTCACTCACACCTATGGACACTTTTGAGTCGCCAATCCACCTACCAACATGTGTTTTTGGACTGTGGGAGGAAACCCACGCAGACACACGGAGAACACACCACACTCCTCACAGACAGTCACCTGGAGGAAACCCACACAGATACAGAGAGAATACACCACACTCCTCACAGACAGTCACCCGGAGAAAACCCACGCAGACAAAGAGAGAACACACCACACTCCTCACAGACAGTCACCCGGAGGAAACCCATGCAGACACAGGGAGAACACACCACACTCCTCACAGACAGTCACCCGGAGGAAACCCACGCAGACACAGAGAGAACACACCACACTCCTCACAGACAGTCACCCGGAGGAAACCCACACAGACACAGGGAGAACACACCACACTCCTCACAGACAGTCACCCGGAGGAAACCCACGCAGACACAGGGAGAACACACCACACTCCTCACAGACAGTCACCCGGAGGAAACCCACACAGACACAGGGAGAACACACCACACTGCTTACAGACAGTCACCCGGAGAAAACCCACGCAGACATAGGGAGAACATACCAACTCCTCACAGACAGTCACCCGGAGGAAACCCATGCAGACACAGGGAGAACATACCACACTCCTCATAGACAGTCACCCGGAGTGGGAATCGAACCCACAACCTCCAGGCCCCTGAAGCTGTGTGACTGCGACACTACATGCTGCGCCTCCGTGCCGCCCTAAGGTTGGGCAGTTTAACAGTAATACTGTATACCATCTCACTGTCTGGAGATGTCACACTCTGAAACCAGGTGGGGGTAAAAATCCCAAGCCCAGTAGCCCACTGCAGTTGTGAATTTAGCACTGAGTCTGGGTTAAAAGAGAGAGGGAGGAAGCTGAAAACAGACAAAATACTCAAGCCACTTCACTTGACTTTATGCTCAAAGGAACGAGGCATCACCCTCGAAATACAGTGATCCCTCGTTTTTCACCAAAACGAATTTCCGCAAAGTAGAGGAGTATTTGAACTTAAAACCCTCCCTGTGCTGTTAACAACCCACCCTTTGCATTAAACAGTCATTCTGTAATGTTTTTCAGCTGGAACTACATGTGATATCCTACCAGTTTCTTTAATAGAGTAATTCCTAAGTTGTGATTAAGCGTAAGTAAATTTCACTCGGATGTGCAAGGATGCTATTCATCTTTCACGGTTTTCCTAGAATATCCGAGATATAGCGGCCATAAGCCCCCTGGAAAAAATGAATCCGCTAAAGATGAACCGTGAAGTAGCGAGGGATTACTGTATGTCTGTTTTGAGCCTCTGTTTGCAGGAAAACCATGTGCTGTGGTTTGCTAAACCATAATTGCCCGTTACCTGGCCAGGTGTGCTTCTAAACAGTATAGAGCCTGCCTTGTTTTGCTTATTTTCAAACTGCATTGTTCCTCCAGCACCTCAGAAATGGGTGTTTTATTGTGTGTAAGTGTGTCAGTCTGTGGTGAGCTGAACTGCACAGTGCAAAAAACCTTCACTCAACCCACAATCACAGACATGAGGTTCACTGCCCCCACTGGCAGCTCCCGGTACTACATTATACCGTATTAATGATTTTACATAATACGAGTGCAATAAATGACTTTCACACAATAAATAAACACATATATTTGATTGGGACAAGAATTTGAAGGATGCTGTAAATGAGGCACTCGTCCTCTCACTCTCTCTCTCACACACACACACATACACTCATGCGCAAACACACACACATACACACGTACTGTTTACACATGAGAACACAAACAGATCCCTATCCAGGAATCACCGCATCCAACACAGCGAAGCTAACTTGGCCTGACAAGCTATCATTTCATTGTAGAATTGTACACACACACACACACACACACACACACAAAACAACCAAACACAGCAAGGGTTGTTAGAGCACTCAAACAGAAGGATGGACAACGTGTCTGACAACACACACACATACACTGCCCAGTAGGTAGATAGCAGAGTTTACTCACAGACTGAAGAATGTGATGTCAGGATGCCATTGGGTCGCTTTGTTAACTGGACAATTCTCTGCTCTTGGCCACAGAATGTAACTGCTGAACCATTTAAGATGGAATGGAAAGATCTATTATGAAACTTAGGGGCCAGAACGTAATTGCTGCACAATTTAAGGTGGAATGAAGTATTCTCTTAAGGAGCTTATGGGCCGGAAAGTAACTGCTGCACAATTTGAGATGGAATTAATATAAAATAATAATTCTACTAGGAAGCCTAGGTGCATGACTGCACCTGCTGCATCGTTTTAATGTGGAACACATAGTAGGAAGGTACATGAGGTTTACTCACAGACTGAAGTGTGCGTCGTCAGGATGCCATAGGTTCGCTGTGTTAACCAGACAATTCAGTTATCTTGAGAAACGTCTCAAGGCTCCTGTCTGATGGAGTGAGGGGTGGAGGCTGCAGATGGGCCCACAATCTTCTTCAAGCTTGGTTTCAAAAGGGAGGGTGAGAAGCTGAATGTCTACATCTTAGGAATTGCAGCAGTGTTGTAATAATCCAATACAAAATGGAGGAAGTCATTAAAAAAAGTTAGTGGAAGTAGTGAAAGGCTAGTTCTGCTAGCAACAACAGTAGCAATGGCCACAGAAATTGGAGTACAAGCAGAGGTGTTAATTTTCTTTTGCTCTCTCTAGATGAGACAGGAGATGAGAATAAAAGACAAATGAAGATTTCTTCCCATTCATTTTCTCCTTTTCTCCTCGTCTCGTCCACAGATATTACCTCTTCCTAGTGGGAAACATTGCAAAATGTATTTACGGCTAATTCTAAGCTAATTCTAAAGGAATTCTAAGCTAATTTTGCTAAATCTCCAGCTGCCACAGACATGATACAAAGAACACTGACTGTCCCTCTGCTGGTCCAAAGATAAATTAAATAACCTGAAACCTTGCTTTCAAAACCAAAGCTAATTTTAACTTAATGAACCGCTCGCAGAGTGAGGTCAGCCAGAATACACACAAACCAACACTAACATCAAGTGTTCAAGTTGTGAAAGAAAGGTTATGCTACTTGTCTTTTGGCCCAAAAAAAAGCCCCCCCCCAAAAAAAAATAAAAACAAATCTTGCTTTCTGGAATACAAGTACAATTACATGTTTCTGGCAAATCCTTTATCCCTAACTCAAACGTACACTTTCACCCACAAACATCCACTCACTCAACCCCTCACTCACTCGCCCACTCACTCACACACAGGCATGCGACACCTTGCCTCAGATGTTAGCGCTAACGTTTAGCTGCCTCTTCCTGTTAGCCTCTGGCCCCCTCCCTCACCCATCATTGCAGAAAAACACCTCAAAACAAACACCTTCAGCTGCACACCCTCGCCCTTTTTTACACTCCCTTCTTGCCCTGTTGTACCTTCTATACCTCACGTTGTTTTCAACTGTCCTCTCCCTGGCAAGGGAAATCTGAAGCCAATCTGTGTTTGGCTATGATCACAAGAGGACGTTTTCACTTGACTCAAGCCAAAATGTTTTTTTTTTTAGGTTGCAGTTCCAAGTCAAAGTGATTGAAGACGGTTAAGACCATCCACGTATCCAGGCCGAAAGAAGGAAGAAGCAACGTTTCCACTGTGATGCTGATTTCCTCTAGAAGACTTCTAAAAGCGTTTACTCAGAATCCTCCACTGAAGAGCAATTGAGCTTCAGTTTCCATCATCGTACAAATCATAGCCCTTTGGGTGAGTTTGGAGAAGGCCCACTCTGCTGTGTTTGGCCTTCTGGCCTAGGACCTAGAAGGAAAAAACACAAGCACTGTCACTAGAACTGTCAATGAGAGTCATGGTTGAAAACAACCTTCATAACGTAAGGGCATTTACTGACTGCAGTCACCGATATGTAAGGAATATTCCAGGTATTACAGCCTCAATTTAACATAGATTAGCTTTTAGTTTGTAAATACTGCACAATCAATATTTTGACATTTGGTTTGACAATTGGTTACTTGACACAGTTGTGTGAGGAAAAACAGTATCTAAAGGAAAACATACTTTATTCAATTTTCCACTAATTTACCACCATCAACATCTCTTTGTGTGGGTTTGATTCTCGCTCCGGGTGACTGTCTGTGAGGAGTGTGGTGTGTTCTCCCCGTGTCTGCGTGGGTTTCCTCCGGGTGCCCCGGTTTCCTCCCACAGTCCACTGGCGACTCCAAAGTGTCCGTAGGTGTGAGTGAATGTGTGTGTGTGTGTGTTGCCCTGTGAAGGACTGGCGCCCCCTCCAGGGTGTATTCCCGCCTTGCGCCCAATGATTCCAGGTAGGCTCTGAACCCACCGCGGTTACAGATAATGAATGAATGAATGAATATCTCTTTGTACTAAATGTACACTGAAATGTTAGTCTGCCTTCCCTCCTGAAAAAGGTGCTATTTGGAAGTTTTTGTTCCAACAATAACACCATTTAAAACATGTAGGTTTATTAAAGACATCACAACCCTGAAATCTTTGACACTCCATATTCAACCTGAATAAACTGAACATTTGAGACATGCAGAGAGAACAGAATTAAATAGTGTTTAATCTGCTCATATGTTCCAACAAAACTGAGTTAATCATTGCTATCTCACCATCACACTGCCATCACAAAACAGCCCAAAGAGTGTTAGGCCAAACACACATTTCTGTGCCCACCATTTGCAAACCATCAGCTCTAGGGATACACCCAAACTTCAGTCAAACGTTACCTCTTTCGGGTTCAGTTTAAAGGACGCCCAGGCACTAGAATGTAAATGTAGCATCAGTGTCCTGAATTTCAGGCAGATCAGTCATAAAATTTCACATCAATTTATCGTGAGGAAAACTCGTGTAAAAAATATTGCTTTGAACTGAACCAAACAGACAGAGAAGGAAGTAAAGAACTGGTCAAGTGATAAAGCCAGTGGTGGGGAGCTATGTCCTGGAGATGAAACAGAAGCGAGAGGGTGTCGGGGGCAGGCCGGCAGGCTGGAGACATTTGTGTCACTCTCACTTATCTCACACATCACTCTACACACACACACACGCACAGTCTTGTCGCTATGGTTTCCGGGGACATTGCAAAGATTTCCTTTTATGTCTTGGAAGACTTACCATAACGTTAACTATAACTAATACTAGTCTAACCCTAACCTTAACTTTCGTTTATCTTCCCTTTAATGAGTTATTATTTATGACACGGGGATATGGTTTTTGAGCTCATAAGGAAGACAAATACCCACAACTGGAATGCATCAACAAAATTCGGTCCCCACAATGTGATATATATATGGACACACACCCATACACATACGCACAGGCTTGACTGTCCCCTCACCCATTTGAGCTTGCCTCTACCAGTTTGACAGCATTTCTGGACATTGTGTGTCTTAATTATTGGGTTCAGCTCTATTAAAGTTCACTCTTTATGGACACGGGTTAAACTGTGCACACATAGCTTGTATAGTCTCCACAGAAAAACTGAAAACAAAATTAAACACTGCATAATGGCCCCAGGTCACCATGCCCAAAGCCAAGTGTCAGCTAAAAAAATAATAAATCCACTGCCGCATTGAGCTGTGGAACAGTGGAGCCGTGTTCTCTGGAGTGATGGAGCTCCAACCATGACGATGAGTTAGTGTTTAGTAATGATTCTGTGACCCTATTAATTACCCATTTTTCCCTATTTATACACATTATTCCATAAGAAATATCGGATGAGTCAGTATTGACAAAATTCTGATCCGCAATAGTTCTACACTCTACACTCAATGGTACAGAACTTACACGTAGCTCTAATAGTAGTTAATGAATTATGTACAGTTCCTGGATAATACGATTTTTATATATTACCCCATATTATTTTTATGGACATTTAATGGCATGTCGAGTTAGGCCGGTGGTACGGTGGACCTGGGGGTTGTGGAGTCACCCGCTCCGGGTGACTGTCTGTGAGGAGTGTGATGTGTTCTCCCTGTGTCTGCGTGGGTTTCCTCCAGGGTGACTGTCTGTGAGGAGTGTGGTGTGTTCTCTCTGTGTCTGCGTGGGTTTTCCTCTGGGTGACTGTCTGTGAGGAGTGTGGTGTGTTCTCCCTGTGTCTGCATGGGTTTCCTCCGGGTGACTGTCTGTGAGGAGTGTGGTGTGTTCTCCCTGTGTCTGCGTGGGTTTCCTCCGGGTGACTGTCTGTGAGGAGTGTGGTGTTTTCTCCCTGTGTCTGCGTGGTTTTCCTCCGGGTGACTGTCTGTGAGGAGTGTGGTGTGTTCTCCCTGTGTCTGCGTGGGTTTCCTCCGGGTGACTGTCTGTGAGGAGTGTGGTGTGTTCTCCCTGTGTCTGCGTGGGTTTCCTCCGGGTGACTGTCTGTGAGGAGTGTGGTGTGTTCTTCCCGTGTCCATGTGGGTTTCCTCCGAGTGACTGTCTGTGAGGAGTGTGGTGTGTTCTCCCTGTGTCTGTGTGGGTTTCCTCCGGGTGACTGTCTGTGAGGAGTGTGGTATGTTCTCCCTGTGTCTGCATGGGTTTCCTCTGGGTGACTGTCTGTGAGGAGTGTGGTGTGTTCTCCCTGTGTCTGCATGGGTTTCCTCTGGGTGACTGTCTGTGAGGAGTGTGGTGTGTTCACCCAGAGAACCCTACATGGCATGACTGCTTTTCTTGTAGATGGTTTGAGCGCACTGTCCGGGTAAACGCTGACCCTGCTGCTCCGTGTGTCTCTGTATAATGTCGGCCATTAACAAGTATGAAGAAGTTATCTGCTGTTTAGTGGAAAGTCTGTGGTTTACATATGCCTTTAGTTTACATTCAAAAAGCAGGTCACCCCCGCTGTGATGGTAGAAGTCCTACCACGTTCATTACAAGATTACGCAGCAAAGGGCAAATGAGAAAATGGAATAAAGAGTAATTTTTCTAGTTCTGAAATTCTGATTTTGAGGAGCAGAAATGGAAAATTGGAAAATTGGAAAAAACAAAGGACATCCCATTTTTTTCTTACAATACAAAATTTAAAAAGTGAAAAAATTAAGCTTTAAACCTAATTTTCTATATTTGTGTTTAGCCTCAAACGATCAGGAAAATGAACTGATAAACGTTTCACGCACCACGAATGAATGCGGAGTTAGGATTAGATTTAAACTGTAGTTTAGGTTTTAGATGGCCTATCCATCACAAAAAAAACAATTAAAATAGTATATAATAATAAAAAACAGCAGAGTTTAACGTTATATTATTAGGAAGTGATTAATTATTAGCAGTCACTGAACAATTAGTAGTAGATACAGAATAATCCACTGTTTATGCTGAAAAATGTGTAGTATATAACAATAATCATACACAATACAAAAACTCACTGTTGATACTTAATCATATTCAGAAGTTAGAAAACAATCAACAGAAAACAATTACATTTGAGAAAATTTGGAATATTTATTTAAAATGTTCAGGCTGTCAACGAAAAGCTCATAACAGTCAGAATAAATGAACAATTCTTATATTTGGAGTCGTAGTCAATTTCTCACAGAAACTGAGTAACACAGAGCAGACACTAAACAATAAACCCAACATGTAAGAGGGGGGAAATTGTCTTAAATACGGGACAGATGCTGAAGGACACGGAAAGCAAGAGAGATAGAGACATAAGAGTGTGTGAGAGACGAACAGAGTGAGAGATTGAGGGAAAGGAAAAAGACAGACTCAGAGTGACAGTGAGAGAGAGAGAGAGAGAGAGAGAGAGAGAGAGAGAGGTGGACATATGAACAGGGGACTGTTTGAACTCTCACCTTTAATGGGTCTCTTGAGTACTGGATTGTGATACAGAGCATTCTGGGGCAACATGTTGTTGTGAGTGTGCAGGGGTTAAAACACATGTGTGTAAGTTCGTACGTGTGTTTGTGTGAAGGCAGGATGATGGATATTGATCTAATAATAAATAACAGATTTTGAAAATAAAGGAAATATTTCTAAAATAGTTGTAAAATTTCCAGAAAAAAGGGGTGATACGTCTGTAAAAGAAATTTCTAAAGTTATGAGAAAATAAAGTGAAAGCTGCCACCTTTATTGTCTAAAAATGACTGTATAAACAGTCCGACTGTATAACAGTCCGTATAAACTCACCGACAATATTCACTGTATTCTTAAAATAATTCCATTAATCTTTGAATGTTGACTTTATTTTTAATATACTGACTTAATTCTTGAGATACTGACTTTAATTTTGGGACCTGATATTTATTTTAACAGCTTCATGATGTTCTTAATAAGCCACGGCAAACGTTTCTCACTTAAGGAACCTGATCATGACAAATGCAAGAAAACTGCCATATTCCCTTCACACTCACATATGCAACAAATGTCAGCATGACTAACAGCACATTGGAGCCACATGTAGCCGTTAGCAGTTAGCGCCAATGGCGCGCAACAAATGTCACCATGACTAAAGCTGCATTCTGATAATCTGTAGCAGTTAGCGCTACTGTGCACACACACACACACACACACACACACACATTTGACTAAGGGCCCTTGCCTCCAATGCAAATGAATGAATGGACAAATGAGAAGAGAGAGAGAGAGAGAGCACCCCAAAAAATGAATGTAAGGCAGCTCTTCTCTGACTCAGAGTGGGGGATGGAGGGATGGACGGATGGTGAGGGAGGAGAAGGAGCACAGGGGGGTGGAGAGATGAAGAGGAGAAGGACAGAAAAGAGAGAGAGAAAAAAAAATGCAGGCAAAAGAAATAATAGGAATAGGGAAAGAGGCAGAAATGCAGATATGGGGCGAGAAACTGAGAAAAAGAAGTCAGAGAGAGAGAGAGAGAGTGAGAGATAAAAGAGAGAGAGAGAGAGAGAGAAGGATAGAGTGTTTCTAGAGCGTGCAGGTTAACACAATCCTTGCTCTGTGGAGCCATTCTGAATGTTGTCCGCTTACAGAATACCAATCACACACTCACACACACACACACACAAACATTCAACTGTATTGCAACATCTTTTCGTAGTCATTCTCAAGCACAGCAACAAAAGTCCTCAGAAGGTGATGGGCTCTATGGCTATTTTAACAACTGATAAAATGAATGGGTTTCCTAATTAAAGTCTAATGAATGACTATCAATGTCTAACGAACAGAAACTCACCATCTGAAGACAACCCTTGTTTTTAAGGTGCCACAGGCTGAGAGAATTTGATCAATGACCCCCCCTCTCTCTTTTCTGACCCCTTTCCTTTTCCTCTCGGGCACTAGGCTGGTCCCCCTTCTAGCCTTTGGTCTGTCCTTCCACTGGCCGTACACGTTCCTCTGCTGACTGATTTCCGTCAGGTCCCCTACAACGTTCTCCTGCTGTAATTCCACAGCAGGGGCACTGCAAGCTGCATACACTCTTGAATATCCACACACACACACACATGCGCTCGCACACCCTCATACACACCGACCCCCTCCTTCCCTTGCTTGCTCTCACTCTCTCTCTCTTTCTCTCTCATTGTATCCCCCCATACCTCCTCTGCTCGCGCTCCAATCCAATCAGCTCCTTCCCTTTCTTTCTGTGCCCTCCTACAGAAAAAAGGAGAAAAAAACACACCCTTCTCTTCTTCTACCTCCTCCCTCCAATCACGGTCCTCTCTCCTCTTTTCATCTATCCTTCCTTCGCTCGTTCCTCAAAGAGGGACAGCATCTTTCAACCCCTAGAGCTGTGAGACATGGACAAAAAAAATTTGTTGTGATAAGCCTCGTCATATAAACTACAAACAGTTTTGGAGATCTGCCAATCCAAAAGTTCCTCTAACACAGATGCCATTAACGAGGAATATGTTCCTCTTCTTTTGCAGAAACAGATTCCGTTCTTCTGGCGAGGATTTGAAATAGATGTCATAACATTAATGAGAGGATTTGATAGCATTCAGCCAAGTAAGGCGTGATGACAGCCACTGCTTCTTTTCAAACCGATGCTAACACAATGTCATTGAAGCGCAACACATTTAGGGGGGGGGGGGGGGCATCAATTCCCACTTCTTGTATGTGAGCAAAAAGATGCCTACATTTGCTAGGATCAAGCTGATGGATGGGGGAGGAGAAGAGTCATCCCACTCAGAGTGCGAGGACTCACACTGACAGATGGCTGTGGTATCACCAGGGAACGCTTATATTTATAACGCACACATACCTCAATTAACCACAAATTCTGATCACTATAATTTCAGTTGCAGTGACACTTATGTGGTGGTGGTGCGTTAGTGGGTGTTGTGCTTGTACAAGTGGATCAGACACGGCAGTACTGCTCGAGTTTTTAAACACTGTCCAGTCATGGTCCACACAATTAGACACGCCTATCTCGTTTGTTGTAGATGTAAAGTCAGAGACGGTAGCTCATCTGTTCCTGCACAGTTTGCGTTGGTCGTCCTCTAGTCCTTCATCAGTGGACACAGGATGCTGTTGGCTGGATATTTTTGGTTGGTGGACTATTCTCAGTCCAGCAATGTCACTTGAGGGCTTTATAAACTCCTGCAGCACTGCTGTGTCTGACCAAAACAACACTCATTAAAATCACGGTAGCACTGAGAATGATCCACCACTCGTACCTGCTCTGTGGTGGTCCTGGCCATTAGGTATAGAAAAATGAGGTGGTCGTAAGCTCATCGATTAGGAAATTAACCAGAGCGGTCAACTAGTTGGAAAAAAGCAACAGACAATGGATGAATGAACAAACATTATTCTATATACATTTCAACGTTGGGAAGCTTAATAGCTTTTTATTGCTTGGCATTAGACATGATGACTTTAAGCACCAGAGAGTACCCAATCTATCATTCAGTTCTAATAGGGATATAGATAATAGAAATATAAAACCAAAACCAAACGCACACTGTAGTAATTAACCAGAATTAAACCCCATGTTTCCACAAAGGAAATGTGTTTTCGACAGTTTTATGTGTTTTTCAAAACAATCTGAACTCTCCTACAGTGGATGCACTAGTTATTATTATTTATCTCAGAAAAGGAATAAGAAAAACAGAGGGAGCTTGAGTCTCATTTCGAAATCAAAATATAAAAATATCAGAACAAGTAATTTTCTCATTTCCTCTTCAGACTCAGCAGGTATGAAATTAAAAAATGAGTCATGTTTCTTTTCGCTGTTTGTGAACAAAAATAGAAGTGCCAAGGAAACAAAAACAGAGAAACGAGATGTTTGTTATATTTCAAGCTGAATGCTGTTTCTTTTTCACAGCCACGTTCCTGACAGTATGCTAAAAATGTATGCTACACATTGACACCTGCTCGTATATTTCTTCGGAGAAGAAGGGTATTAATAGGACGTCCATCCTACACTTGCTGCAGTAAGAGCCTCTACGATAAATGGGAAAGGCTCTACACTATATGCCACATTTGCACACACAACTGTGAGATGCTGACGGTAGCAACAAGAGCATGAGTGATGTCTAATACTGATGTTGGATAACTCTAATACTGATGTTGGGTAACTCCAATACTGATGTTTGGTAACTCCAATTCAGATGTTGGGTAACTCCAATACTGATGTTGGGTTACTCCAATACTGATGTTGGGTTACTCCAATACTGATCTTGGGTAACTCCAATTCTGATGTTGGGTAACTCCAATTCTGATGTTGGGTAACTCCAATTCTGATGTTGGGTAACTCCAATTCTGATCTTGGGTTACTCCAATTCTGATCTTGGGTTACTCCAATACTGATGTTGGGTTACTCCAATACTGATGTTGGGTAACTCCAATACTGATCTTGGGTTACTCCAATACTGATGTTGGGTTACTCCAATACTGATGTTGGGTAACTCCAATACTGATCTTGGGTAACTCCAATTCTGATGTTGGGTAACTCCAATTCTGATGTTGGGTAACTCCAATTCTGATCTTGGGTTACTCCAATACTGATGTTGGGTTACTCCAATACTGATGTTGGGTAACTCCAATTCTGATCTTGGGTTACTCCAATACTGATGTTGGGTTACTCCAATACTGATGTTGGGTAACTCCAATACTGATGTTGGGTAACTCCAATACTGATCTTGGGTAACTCCAATTCTGATGTTGGGTAACTCCAATTATGATGTTGGGTAACTCCAATACTGATGTTGGGTAACTCCAATTCTGATGTTGGGTAACTCCAATTCTGATGTTGGGTAACTCCAATACTGATGTTGGGTAACACCAATTCTGATGTTGGGTAACTCCAATACTGATGTTGGGTAACTCCAATTCTGATGTTGGGTAACTCCAATACTGATGTTGGGTAACTCCAATACTGATGTTGGGTAACTCCAATACTGATGTTGGGTAACTCCAATTCGGATGTTGGGTAACTCCAATTCTGATGATGGGTAACTCCAATTCTGATGTTGGGTAACTACAATACTGATGTTGGGTAACTCCAATTCTGATGATGGGTAACTCCAATTCTGATGTTGGGTAACTACAATACTGATGTTGGGTAACTACAATACTGATGTTGGGTTACTCCAATTCTGATGTTGGGTAACTCCAATACTGATGTTGGGTAACTCCAATACTGATGTTAGGTTACTCCAATTCTGATGTTGGGTAACTCCAATACTGATGTTGGGTAACTCCAATTCTGATGTTGGGTAACTCCAATACTGATGTTGGGGAACTCCAATACTGATGTTGGGTAACTTCAATTCTGATGTTGGGTAACTCCAATACTGATGTTGGGATACTCCAATACTGATGTTGGGGAACTTCAATTCTGATGTTAGGTAACTCCAATACTGATGTTGGGGAACTTCAATTCTTATGTTGCGTAACTCCAATACTGATGTTGGATTACTCCAATTCTGATGTTGGGTAAATCCAATTCTGATGTTAGGTTACTCCAATTCTGATGTTGGGTAACTCCAATTCTGATGTTGGGTAACTCCAATTCTGATGTTGGGTTACTTGCTCTGAATCACAAGCACCCCTCCGACTTATCATAAACGCTTTGGATGGAGCTTCATCTCTCCAAACAGAGGGCGTTATGTCCCCTTTATACCCCTCTAGCCCATGTCTCCAATTCAGCATGGTGGGTTTTGTCTAGAGAGCATTCCTTTTTTTGTTTCAGGCAATTGAACATTTTTTTTCTACAATGAGTGCACCTTGTAGTGCTTCTTCAAATGACATCTTCAATTCACTAATAACACAGCCCAGCGCTAGAGGGATTTATGCCCCTCTATAGCAGACACTTGGCATTGAGAATGGTGACCTTAAGCTGTGTGTGCACAGCTGAACCTCTGTGTATGCAACGGGCCCTCCATTAATTCTAAGGTATATCCACAAGCATTAGGAAGAATAGGAAAGTGAAATTCCGTGCACTATTTCACTACTTTTTATTAATTTTCCTCCTTTGTTTACCCTTTACAATGCAATATAAATGTATCTCCTTGAAGTGGACAGTAAAAGCAGAAGAAAACACACCCTTGAACGTGTGTCTCTTTAATTACTGTTGTCATCTACACCTGTTGTCATTCGGTTGTCCTCCCGCTGCTTCTGTCTCTTTCCTCTCCGTCTTTCCCCCAGTGTTTCACTGTGCAATCACCAACTGTCTCTCCAGCTCAGATCGGCACAGAATCCCCCTTTTACGCATCACACATATAAAACACACCCAGACACAAATAGTCCTTAGACTGACACCGTAACACAAAAACACACAAACACTGAAACACAAACAAAAGAGCAGAGCTGGGACCTCAGCCCTACTTTCCCTGAGTCCCCACTAATCCTTGTGTGTTTGAAGGTTTAATGTTAACCTTTGCCTGGATAACACAGAAACCTGGGGGAAGAGCAGGCAAGCGAGGAAGGAGAGAGAGAGAGAGAGAGAGAGAGAGAGAGAGAGAGAGAGAGAGAGAGAGAGAGTGAGAGAGAGAGAGAGAGAGAGAGAGACCAGAAAAAAAATTGACATTCAGTAGGTGCACTGTGGCTCACTCGTGGAATAATGATTAGCTCTTCAGTATTCCAGTCACATCTCCTCTACTATCAATGAGAGAGAGAGAGAGAGAGAGAGAGAGAGAGAGAATGGGAGGGGCAAAGAGGGAAAAGAGGAGGGGAAAACTCACAGAGGAAGAAGCAAGGTGAACGGAAACAGGAGAAGATGAGAAGGTGAGGGGGAGAGAAGGAGAAGGAGAAGAAATGAAAAGGGAAGAAAGGGAACGGGAAAAAAAGGAGAGATGAGAGAGAATGGGAGGGAGAGAGGAAATGAGGCAGAAAAGGAGAAAGATTAGGTGAGAAAGAGAGCATGAGGGAGAATGCTAGAGAAAAGGGATGATAATGAGAACGGAAGAGAATGGAGAAGCAGAAACGGGGAGGAGGTGAAATAAAGAAAAGGAGAAAGAGGTCAAGGGAGAAAAAAGGATGAGAGAAAGAAAATTAGGGTGGGAGAAAAAAATGGAAGGTTAGGTGAGAAAGCATGAGGGAGAAAGAGAAAAAATAATTGAGCGTTAGAAAGAAAGAGAGAGACAGAGAGAGAGAGAGAGAGAGAGAGAGAGAGGGTAGAATTGTGAACATGGCAAGACAAGCGTGACAAAACCATCAACAGGACTCACATTTCTGTACACACACACATACACACACGCACAAATCAGGACTGTGTGAAATACACACAAATATCACACGTTCCATTAGTGTCCAAGGATAAACCTGACGTCTCTGTCAGAACAGACCTCATTCTACACAGACACGCACAATGACGTCACACGCGCACTTTATATGTTGCCCTTTTAACACTGTGTGTACAGGCATTATAGGTAAATGCTAGTTTTCAATTATGCAATACACCTCTTCATTTTGACATGCCACACACAGATGTGTGATGACAAACTAATACAGATTGTTGAACAACCCTTTACACCTAGTCCAGTTGTCCAGTTCTGGGGACTAAATGAAAAAAACCCCCACAAGAATCAAACACCTCAGCAGCACTCTTCCCTTTCAAAACACACCTTTTCAGAAAAACAATCAGACATCTTTAAACGAGAATGACGCCACTGTTCAATTCAGCGCAAGAAGAATGGCTTGCCACAAAATCAGCTTACACAGAGAAACAGCTTTAAATACCTGAGGTGTTATGTATTGATTCACGGTCTCATGTTTATTCTATTTTATGCAAATCACATAAGGTTTCTGGTTGTTGTTGATTACATGGCCATTGGTAAATCAATTTTGTTTTTAGATATTAACTGTAAGGGGTGGCACGGTGGTGCAGCAGGTAGGTGTCGCAGTCACACAGCTCTAGGGACCTGGAGGTAGTGGATTCGAGTCTTGCTCCGGGTGACTGTCTGTGAGGAGTGTGGTGTGTTCTCCCTGTGTCCGCGTGGGTTTCCTCTGGGTGACTGTCTGTGAGGAGTGTGGTGTGTTCTCTCTGTGTCCGCGTGGGTTTCCTCTGGGTGACTGTCTGTGAGGAGTGTGGTGTGTTCTCTCTGTGTCCGCGTGGGTTTCCTCCGGGTTACTGTCTGTGAGGAGTGTGGTGTGTTCTCCCTGTGTCTGCGTGGGTTTCCTCCGGGTGACTGTCTGTGAGGAGTGTGGTGTGTTCTCCCTGTGTCCGCGTGGGTTTCCTCCGGGTTACTGTCTGTGAGGAGTGTGGTGCGTTCCCCCTGTGTCCGCGTGGGTTTCCTCCGGGTTACTGTCTGTGAGGAGTGTGGTGCGTTCCCCCTGTGTCCGCGTGGGTTTCCTCCGGGTTACTGTCTGTGAGGAGTTTGGTGTGTTCTCCGTGTGTCTGCGTGGGTTTCCTCCGGGTGACTGTCTGTGAGGAGTTTGGTGTGTTCTCCCTGTGTCTGTGTGGGCTTCCTCCGTGCTTCCTACCAACACACATTGGTAGGTGGATTGGAGACTCAAAAGTGTCCATAGGTGTGAGTGTGTGAGTGAATGTGTGTGTGTGTTGCCCTGTGAAGGACTGGCGCCCCCTCCACTGTGAGTGTATTCCTGCCTTGCGCCCAATGGTAGGCTCTGGACCCACCACGACCCTGAACTGGATAAGCGGTGAATGAATGAATGAATATTAACTGTACATACATACAAAGCTTTACTTCAGACCAGTGTTCACATCTACAACAGATCCACAAGTTCTGGACACTTGCTTGTCAAATATTTGTTCATAAATGAAGAATACTCATCAGGAGTTAATTCTCTTTGCTGCAGTAACTTCTGTGAGAGCGTTACACTAAAATTAGCAACATTTGACGTGAGGATTTGATAGTATTCAGCCACGTAAACATCAGTGAATTAAGTTACTGATGTTCAATGACAGGTTCTGGATGACGGTCTCGTGTTATCAGGTCAGATACTGATGCGCCATAACTACTGTGAAGATTTGATTACATTAGAAAGGTCTGGTGCTGATCCTGAATTATTAGATCTGGATCGCAAACACAAATCCCAGATGCATTTGGCAATATTTTAATGTGGGCTTATATAAATAAAGTATATATATATATATATATATATATAAAATGTTTGGGCCTAGTTGTTATGATATATAAATACATGTCTCTGTATGTCTGTCTGTGTGTGTGTGTGTGTGTGTGTAGAACACATTTATTTACAGGTTTTTATTTCGTGTCTAGAAAGTATAAAATGCTGTGTGGGCAGTTTTTCCCCCTAAAGCGTTTTCTGCTCCAATGGCATGCCAGATACTGTACACACACTAATTAAAACACACACACCGTACTCAACAGCAACAGCCAGACAAACACTCTTTCATGCAACAATAAACACTGCAGCATTCACACACACACACACTGCACCATGGATCTGCACACATCTCAACACGGGGGCAATGCGTGCGTGCACACACACACACACACACAAGGGTAACACTTTGTCAAAGTCACAGCAGGTACAGCCACCTCAGCAGAGAGAGACACATACTGCAGTGTGTGTGTGTGTGTGTGTGTGAGAGAGAGAGAGAGAGAGAGAGAGAGAGAGAGAGAGAGAGAGAGAGAGAAATTGATATAACATACATTAAAACTATAGAAGCATTTATCCTCAAACTTGAATGCCCGTCTTTGTCCATATATGCCATCATTCTGTAGTAAGTGCCATGCCCATTTAATTCTGGAAATCCCAAAGAGTTGTCTCAATTGGTAAAATAAATAAAAAAAAGTTGTAGTAAGCTAATTACAATGTGGATAATACATTTTGTCCACCATAACTAAATGTCTCTTGTTGTTACTGGGCTCCCTAAATATACAGGTTGTTCAGCAGTAAGTAAAAAAAATAAAGGTTGGAAAAGTTGTTCATTTAGCGTTATTTCACACAAACTCAGGTTGTAAACAAAGACGGCACAGGCATAATGTAGGTCCTTGTCGCCAGCTTCTTACCCGAACATTCATTCGTTCATTGTAACCGCTTATCCAATTCAGGGTCCCTTAAATGGCGCTGCAGTTTAACGTTATATTCCTAAACTCACAAACATTACGTTATAGAAACACAGCAAATACGTATTCTGATGTTGAAACAAATATACAACTTTGTACTTAAATTACTCAAACAAGACCAATACTGTATTAATACTGTAGTAATACTTTTAAAAGCCTTAATATAACGATATATCTAAAAGCAAAAACACAAAAAAACAGTTTCTTCACCTGAAATAATTAATACGTTATTGATCCGTTGAACTCAGGAAGACCGTTGGCTCGGGCTCGCGCTGGACAGTTGGAGTTTAAATTTAGAGTGAATATGAGCGCGCGAGCAGAAATTCTGGATTAAAGTAGTATATGGAAATAAAGCGTTGGGACAAATACCTACATACTCGTCTGTGGAAAAACACACGAACTCTTACCCTGACTAGTTTACGCAATACTGAACAGGGCTCGAATACATTTAAGTCTGTAATTCATTGTATGTCTTACAGACTTTAAACTTAAATTTAAGTGTTATTTAATGTCTAAAAAAGTGGTGGAAAATACTCGCTGTAATTTTACGAACCGTAGCAAACAAACCTGAGACAGTGATGCTCAGTTCCAAAGGCCAAAGCACTACGTCAGCAAAACATTTCCTTAAGTGGCGTCTAATTCAATACACGCTGACAAACACAAGACAAGTGGCAGCGGCATGAGAGAGAAACGTGAGAGAAGCATGTGGTGGGGCATGGTCATTAAAATAATACATCTATCACGCATGCCACCAACCATCCCCACCCCCCAAACACACACCTGGAACCGTATTTGTGTAGTAGTAGAGCACCAGTGCATTACAGGGTCAGCAGGTTTCCACCCAGCTCAGCATCTTGTTCATGGTCATCTCATGGTCATGTATTTATAGCGTTTCTGATATAAATGCAGCACCTCTGAGACACTATAATGTTGGTGACGTCAGGATGCAGTTGTTTTATGCACGAGGACAAAAAAGTGGATCTGCTATATCATCCATTTGTTCTTATAAAGTCACTCAGTTTTAACCTACAAACACTTCAAAATCAACCAACCATTGGGCTAGGCAATATGGAAAGAACGTATTAAAATTTTAAACCATTTTCACAACATACAATATTTATTATAAGTAATGTTAGTCTCTGAGACTTGACTAAACAAGAAAAAAAATAGTTGGAAGCTATTAAAAACCTGCTGAGTGTTTACCACCTTATTATAAAAATGTATTTGCAAGACATATGTAATTATCTTCATAGGTCTAATTATCTTCATACATCTGTTGTCTCATTTTTATTGAGCGTGTGTTATGTATACATGGATACATTCAAAATGTTTCTTATGGGTGTACAACGCTGTTTTTTAAAGCTCGTGTAACGCACTACGTAAAAAGATATCGGTGGTTCGGATTAAGGGTAAAGGCTTCTCATAATCTTGTTACAACCAGCAGAGCTGACTCCTAAATGGTGAATTGAATGGAGAAAATCGGTGAAATGTATGAGCCAGCTAGTGTAAACCTGACTGTAAACGCTACCACTGAAAAACTGTGAAATATTGACCAACACACAGTCAGTTAATCAATTTGTGTCCCCGTCCACAGAGTGTAATAGTACGAGAAAACAGAAAAAAATATAAGAACATGATCCTTTTAATGTTTTGGGGGGGAAATGTGGAAGGTAACTGAACTAAATAAAATGTGTATTTTACTTATTTTAAATTTGTTATATTTACAATATAAAAACACATTTCAGAGAAGGTCAAAAGTCAGTTGGGCAAAGAGATTTAAAAAAAAAATGTTGCAAATTAAAAATTACGCAGATGTCTGTCTCCTATCACCACACTGTAAAAAATTTCTTGTAAATTTTACAGTAAAATACTGGCAGCAGAAATCCCAGGCATTTACCGTATTTTTACAGGAACACTACTGTATTTCAAATTTACAGCATATTACTGTAATTGAATAATACAATAATTTACTGTAAATACTGCAATTTACAGTAAAATACTGGCAGCAGAAATCCCAGGCATTTACCGTATTTTTACAGGAACACTACTGTATTTCAAATTTACAGCATATTACTGTAATTGAGTAATACAATAAAATACTGTAGCAGACTTGCTGTAAATTTACAGCAATTTTTTTACAGTTCACCTCTGTGAACAATTCTCATGTAAATAAATATGTCTTAATAATAATAATAAATGAAAGGTATGAATGTTCAAATCTATATCAGGGGCCTAATAATGATTTTGGAAATTCATTTCCTCAGTAGTTATGAGCATATTGTTCACCAAACCACATCTGAATGGCTTTATGTAGAAATACTAAAGAAAAGAAAAGCCAAAGAGTTCCAAAGCTCCAGCACTTTATTTATTTTTTTATTTTATTAAAACACCTGATGCATAGGCAACTGGAAACAAAATTGGAAATATATACAGTGTTCTCACTCTTTAATACCACACTCTCGTCTTTTTTTACTTCAGTGTAGCTGCTGTGTCCTTGTTCTGCTAGTATCAGTAAGATAGAAAAGAAATAAAATCTAAAGTTCCTACCCCTGACAAAAATTACTCATGACGACTTCCATGTTTTTGGTCACAGCAAATAAACAAACAGCTGAATATTCAGAATTTGTGAAATGTGCCTCAGATTATTTTAATTAATGGCTATGTTTTTTTTCCAGATCCAAGTGGACTTTAATGCATCATGCCACAGAGCAAGAAGCGTTAAAGCTTTTATTCAACTCAATAACAGCTCAGATAAAATATTACGGTGGAAAATTAAAACACTGTTTCATGTCAAGGCTCCTGTGTGGTGTCAAACACTTGAAACAATATTATTTTTCATTAGTGACGTCGATGGAACAAAGAATTTAGGCCTGAATAAGTGCAACGATATTTTTCATTGAATGTTTTATATATTTTTCCTCTAAACAGGGTCCACCATTTTTTCCTCTACTTCAACTGGAGTAAAATGAGACCAATTCAAATAATTTAAGGTGTGTTTCAGGAAGCCAGAATGTTCAGCTATGAACAAAAACTCTTGTGGGCAACATCTCTGATTTGTTTATTTGCTACAAAATAATACGCCTTCATTTTGTCAAGGGCTGTACATGTAAGTAGGTCGGTGAAATACTTTACATTATGTATCACTTATTAATATCTCTGTCTCTCTCACATGGAAGTTACATACACATATAGCCATTCGTCCTACCTCTTTCCTCTTGCTCAGTCTGTTTTTGTCCTTTCTCTTCAAAATTAATTTTGCATTTCTCTTTCAATTTCTCAATTTTTGCTGTTATAGCATTTTTGCAAATTAAACATGCTCCATCCCTATTCCATCATCACATCTTACCTTATGCTCCACTGACTCTCTCTTCTCTCTCTCTACATTATCTACCTCTCTCTCTCTCTCTCTCTATACAGTCTCCTCTATGATGAACTCGATGGTATGAGGCACCTCTTGGCCTGCCACCATGGAGATGGCAGGCATGGCAACCGAGGGGATGTTGGGGTGCAGGAAAACCACAGAGGACCCGTTCTCTGTCTCGGCCACTAGCGTCCCCTCTTGGACCATCGGGGATGATGTGGGCAGTGGGGGTGAGGAGGGAGCCTCCTGAACCAGGAGGATGGTCTGGACTGCCTGCTCGTGGTCCTGCATTCCAGCTTGCTGGGGGTCAGTGGGGTCATGGAGACGCATGTGCTTGTCAAGGTTGGGACGCGAGCGGAAGGTTGTCGGGCAGCGTGGGCAGGCATAGGGCCGCTCGCCACTGTGGACTCTCGCGTGTTCAGTCAGTCTCGCCGCCACGCTGAAGCTCTTCCCACACACCCAGCAGGTGAAGGGCCGCTCGCCACTGTGGATCCGCTCGTGATCCTGGAGGTGCGGCAATTGCCGGAAACGCTTCCCACACTGGGTGCACTGTAGAGAGAGAAAGAGAGAGGGTAAGAAATGAACAAACATAGCCATTAAATAACTTGACTTTTTAGGGGGTCCTGACCATGGAAGAACAAGAGGAGGTAGGGTGTAAACAAATGGTGCTTTTCCACTGGTCAATAAAACACTTGGCTCTACTCGGCTCTTTTACATTCGGAAAACGTAATACCTGGTCCTTGGAACCGGGTACTTTGTTTTTTTAACATGAAGTGTGAACATTGCAGTGGGCTGATTGGCAGGAGAGATCCCAACAGAATGCAGACATCCAGCACAAACTAGCAGTGTGTAAAACATCCAAGCTACAGCAGAGATCACAGATGGTCGTAGACCTGTGGTTCAAACTTTCCTTAGATTGGTGGCCGAAGAAAGAATTCAGTGAGAGCTGGACAGTGCAACAAGAAACTAAAGACACTGCACTGATCTGTCCAAACCGATGTGGGGAGCTGTGATCAGACCCAAACAACAACAATACGTGAATACACCATAAGTCATTCATTCATTATCTGTAACCCTTATCCAGTTCAGGGGCGCGGTGGGTCCATAGCCTACCTGGAATCATTGGGCGCAAGGCAGGAATACACCCTGGATGGGGTGCCAGTCCTTCACAGGGCAACACAGACACACACACATTCACACCTACGGACACTTTGGAGTCGCCAATCCACCTACCAACATGTGTTTTTGGACTGTGGGAGGAAACCGGAGCACCCGGAGGAAACCCACGCAGACACAGGGAGAACACACCATACTCCTCACAGACAGTCACCCGGAGCAGGAATCGAACCCACAAGCTTCCCCTGGAGCTGTGTGACTGCGACACTACCTGCTGCGCCACCGTGCCGCCCCACCATGAGTCAGCAATGCTTAATATTACTGCTGTCATTGTTGTGGTTTCCGAATCCCGTGGCTCCTGATAGAGTTTTTTTGCAACTTCACTGCCCGGCTACATTTGGGGAGCAGACCAGAGCAGAGTCGAGTACTGTAGGGCACAAATAGTGGAAAAGTTCTTAAAATACACAGAGCAACAGATGAATAACAGTCTGAAAATGTAGAACTGCGTGCACTATATCATAAGAGGAGATGTTAAAATGGACAGTAAGTGTAAAAAAGGTGATTATAATGTTATGACTGACTGGTAAACATCTTCCAAACCAGAATCATTTAACTTCTGTAAAGTGCTCCCACTGTAAACATAGACACAATTTTGCACACCCAGCTTGAAATTAAACGAGACGCGCTGGAGCACAGTCACATAAGCCCAAGGTCACCATGCGCAATGTCAAGCATTGGCTAGAAAGTCTTAACACCCCCTAGCACTGGACCTTGGAGCAGAGAAACTGCATTCTCCAGAGTGATGGAGCTCCATCTAGTATCTTTGGTATGAGCTGGAGGGCCAGAACTAATCATCCAGCATCAGCAAATCATTAAGGCCCCTGTGGCTGAATGCCATAAAAATCTCAGGGAAATGTGACACTATGAAGTGTAAAACCTCCCCAAAGAATAGAAGCTATTACTGCAGCAGAAAAGGAAAAAAACACCTCTTATGACTCTCGTAGAGCTCATTTTTGAGTATTAATGAGTGTAAACCTGCAGAATAAGACCATTTCAATGAGTTCTAAGCTTGAGGACAGAGTCAAATACTGAGTAACAACATGGTCCATTTGTGAAGGAAAAAAAAACCCCACATTATTGCAACTCAGATACTTAATTCACAATGAAAAAAGAAACAACTATTTGGAACGCGCTGCCAATCCCCAAGTGGAAAAGGCTGACTCCGTATCTCTGTTTCTCCGGGCAAAATTGGCACAGAGGCTAAGCTGGACGTAACAGTGCTTATCTCTTCACAGAGAGTGAGCATTCCACTTCTACTCTTTACCGTTAAAAAACAAATCTGCAAAAAAAAAGGCCGAAAAAAGCACATTTGCTCCATGAATTCAATGAAGGTGCAGATAACATCAAAAAGTCACCGCAGCAATTCAGAACGGTTCATACTTAAAGTGGGTTTTAACAAAGGGGCTGTCCCGTATGTAATTTAGACTAGGTGTGAATGTCTAGCGCCTTATAATCAAACACCTTCCAGTCTAAGGTTTACCCACAATAAATAAGATAATAAATCAAGAATGACCTTCAAGAAATGAGCGCAGGAAGAACAATTCAGCCAAGCTAATGGGCTCAAAAAATAAGTCTTAATGATGCCAAGATCAAACCTTATGAATCACTTGCATGATCTGATAAAAAAATAATAATAGAAGAAAGAAATAAAGCAATGGGATAACTTATTTGTCATAATATTTAGGGCTGGACAAGGTGGGCCATTTATATGGATACACCTTAATAAAATGGGAATGGATGGTGATATTAACTTCCTGTTTGTGGCACATTAGTATATGGGGGGGGGGGGGGGGGGCTTTCCAAGATGGGTAGTGACCATGGTGGCCATTTTGGAGTCGGCCATTTTGGATCCAAATTTTGTTTTTTCAATGGGAAGAGGGTCATGTGACACATCAAACGTATTGGGAATTTCACAAGAAAAACAATGGTTTCAACGTAAAGTTATTCTTTCATGAGTTATTCATGAGTTATTCTTTCAAGTTTCTGACCACTTATAAAATGTGTTCAAAGTGCTGCCCATTGTGTTGGATTGTCAATGCAACCCTCTTCTCCCACTCTTCACACACTGATAGCAACACCACAGGAGAAATATACTAATGTGCCACAAACAGGAAGTTAATATCACCAACCATTCCCATTTTATTAAGGTGTATCCATATAAATGGCCCACCCTGTATATCAATATATATTGCAATATAAAATGTTTCAATAATAATATGATTATTAAAACACATTTTCAATCTTTCTATATACATTATTTACAGCATCTGTCGCTGACTGGTGTTAATTACAGGGAGCTGCAGTCAGTTCACTGTACTCAAGTTTCAATTTATTTTAAAACTATTAACATTGACAAAGCCCAGCGGTTTATGTTTGATGTTGATGTTAAGTTTCTTGTTTGTTCTTGGCCATTTTTCTGTAGCTTTTATATTGTTCATATCAATATCTGAATTATTATTGGAAATACTGTGATATATATATATATATATATATATATATATATATATATATATATATATATATATATATATATATATATATATATATATATATATATATATATATTACCCACCCCTAGTAGACACCCATTAAAATGAGTGAATTCAGTGACTTCCATCCAGTGTGTACATAAGCTTTCTGCTTCTATCACGTCAGCAAAGAAGCGTGAAGCTAAACTGGACGATCGAAAAAAGTTGTACATGTCCAAGGTCACCGTGCTCAGTGCCAAGTGTAAGCCAGAGGGGTAAAAAAACATCCAGCACTTTATGGCGTGATGGAGCTCCAGTACTAGAGATGAGATGGAGGGCCAGAATTCATCATCCAAAACCAGTACCTGATCTCAGTAATGCTCACATTGCTGAATGCCATCAAATCCTCACAGAAATCCTAAAATAATCCCGGAAGGAGAGAGGCTGTAACTGTAGCGAAACGAGACAAGTAGCTATAAACCCTTAATTTTGGAAGAAATCTTGCATAAGATGGTGTCAGTTACTGGTGTTTCACGATTAGTTCTGGATCAGAGGTCACTCCAAGTCATCCCAAAGGAACTGGAGGGAGCTCCATCACTCCACAAGCAGTTCCAGTACAGTGCTAGGGGCTTTATACACCTCTTGTCTACACCTATAATTGAGCATGCTGACCGTAGGGTCATATGCAGCAGCTTAAGGGCATCCCGTTTTGGTTCCTTTTCTAAGGATATTACTCAAACTGTAGACAAAGGATGAACTCATAAGGGGTGCCTATATTTTTTAGACATATAAAGAAGATACAAGTCTGTACTACTTTGCAGTGGAAAAAACCCCCAACTATTTAGGAATGGTAAGAAATGCTTCTTAAAAAGAGACATCATAGACCCCTTTTCTTCAAGTGAACAAAGTTCTGGGGTCTCAGTTTAATGCCTGTAACATGCTTTGGTCAAAATACCACAAGGATCAAGCACCACAGCAGTGCTATCCACTGTCTAAACAACCCCGTTCAGAACAGCTGGGTTCAGTGCCTTTTCCTTTAAATGACAATGAGCCACAACTCAGTTCAGCGCAAGAGCCCACGAGTGAGGAGTGAGGAGCAGAAGCTCTGGTTTTTAGCCATTTTCACTCAGTTCTCCTTCTTTTCTCCACATCTAGTCTATTTATTTTTCTCTGCACTTCTTGTCTTTGCTTTGCTCTGTTTGATCTAGTCTTTGGGCTCTCACATAGATATGGGTTCAGCGCTGTGACTGAAGGCACTCAGACATGGAGTCAAGACAACTCTAAAGGATCAGCACTCTATGTACTATGCAGCACAAAATGAGAACATCTTGTTTTGTGCCATGTCTTCTGACTTGTGCAGCCCCCTAAAAGCTGAGTCGTTATGTTTCACAGTTTGTGGGTTGGTCAATAATGTGCACATGCACTGAACAGGTGATTCTTTTCATAATATGTCCCCTTAAAAGCAATTTTTGAGGCTCTCACCTCGAAGGGCCTCTCATCGGTGTGTGTGCGCATGTGCACTGCGAAAGTGGAGGCGTAGGCAAACTCTTTGCTGCAGAAGTTGCAAGTGTACCGGCGTGGAGCCCGCTGGTGTTTTCCCATGGTGCCGCGGCAATGGGCAAGGACGTGCTCTGTGAGGGCGGCGCTGGAGGCAAAGCGGCGACGACAGGGCACCAGAGGACAGCGCAGGGGTGTCTGGCCTGTGTGGGAGAGCCTGTGCAGATCAAGGCCGTCTTGTGTCACACAGCGGTGACCACACATGTCGCACTCCAGCTGACCACCCACTCGTCCGCGCCCGTAGCCTTTATAACGGCGACGCTGCGGTGGTTCGCCAGTACACCTCTGCAGGTGCAAGTCCAATACAGCCTGGTTCAGAAACTGAGATCCACACTGAGGACACAGCTTTGGCTCCTTATCTACAGTGAGAGAGAGAGAGAGAGAGAGAGAGAGAGAGAGAGAGAGAGTAAATTTTTTGGGCCTGATGAATATCAATATTTTATATTTTACATTAACCAAATTGAGGAAGAAAAGAAAAAAAAAAGACAGAGTGCAGAGAGACAGGGAGTCTTATCTAAGGAAATGATCAGAGAAAAAAACAACAACAAACACTTCAGGTTCCTTATCTAGAGAAAAAGAAAAGAACATAAAAACATAAGAAAACATCATAAACATACACCTCATGCCTCTTATCTGGTGGTGAGAGAGAGAGAGAGAGAGAGAGAGATTAACATACTGCTCTGGTCCTTATCTATGCCTCTGAGGAGAAAGTAAATAAAACCCATAAAAAATAAATAGACTGTATAGATCAGATTCAGTTGTGTTTTATTCACATGCTCAGGGACATGGGAAGGTTTCTGAAGGGGACAGAGGGCTGAAATTTTAAGCAGCATTAACAGGTCATTTTGCCCGTATTAGTTTAGATTTCTCAAAATCAAAACAAAGACATCTTAGGTCCCTTTGAGACAAAAAATCTGACTTAGACTTCCCTTGCATCGTAATTGGGTGTTTTAGAAACACACACGTTGGTAGGTGAATTGGCGACTCAAAAGTGTCCGTAGGTGTGAGTGAATGTGTGAGTGTGTGCTGCCCTGTGTAGGACTGGCGCCCCCTCCAGGGTGTGTTCCTGCCTTGCGCCTAATGATTCCAGGTAGGCTCTGGACCCACCGCAACCCTGAACTGGATAAGGGTCACAGATAATGAAAGAAGGAATGATGATTGATTGAGGCATATCCCCAAAGCAGTCCAAAACTGTCAAGGGAAGAAATTTTGAAAATGAAAATAAAGCATGAATTAAAAATCCAACAAAATCCACTGCTGATTCCAGCGAGATAAAAATCTGTTATATTTCAGGGAATTCCAGCATGGTACCGTGACAGGATGCCATCTGTGCATGAAATTTCCTCGCTACTAAATATTCCGTAATCAACTATCAGTATTATAACAAAGTGGAAGCAATTGGGAACAACAGTGAATCAGCCACAAAGAGGTAGGCCAGGGAAATGACAGAGCGGAATCCACGGATGCTGAGGGGCATAGTGCACAGAGGTCACCAACTTTCTGCAGAGTTAATTGCTACAGACCTCCAAACTTCATGTGGCCTTCAGAATAGCTCAAGAACAGTGCGTGGAGAGCTTCATGGAATGGATTTCCATGGCCGAGCAGCTGCATTCATGCCTTACATCACCAAGCGCAATGCAAAGTGTCAGAGGCATTGGTGTATAGCCCTCTAGACTCTAGAGCAGTGGAGACGTGTTCTTTGGAGTGTTGAATCATGCTTCTCCGTCTGACAATCTGATGTACGAGTCTGAGTTTGTTGGTTGCCAGGAATTGTATTTGTCTGACAGCACTAAGTTTGGTGGAGGGGGATTATGTTGTGGGGTTGATTCTCAGGAGTTGGGCTCAGCTCCTTAGTTCCAGTGAAAGGAACTCTTAATGCCCACCAAGAGATTTTGGACAATTTCATTCTTCCATCTTTGTGGGAACAGTTTGGGGATGGCCCTCTCTGTTACAACATGACTGTGCTCCAGTGCCCAAAGCAAGGTCCACAAAGACATGGATGAGGAAGTTTGGTGTGGAAGGACTTGGTGGAGTCCTGACCTCAACCCGATAGAACACATTTGGTATGAATTAGAGTGTGAGCCAGGCCTTCGTGTCCAACATCAGTGCCTGACCTCACAAATGTGCTTCTGGAAGAATGGTCAGAAAATTCCCATAAACACAGTCCTAAACAATTAGTATATGAGAAGCTCACCATTGCTTTTCTTGTGAAAATAAGTCCCAATAAGTTTGATGTGTCACATGAAACAAAAGTTGGATCCAAAATGGCTGACTTCAAAATGGCCGACATGGTCTCTACCCATCTTGAAAAGATTCCCCCCTCCCATATACTAATGTGCCACAAACAGGAAGTTAATATCACCAACCATTCCCATTTTATTAAGGTGTATCCATATAAATGGCCCACCCTGTATATAGTTGTTAAAACCGGACAGGATACCTACTGATAAATCAATGAGAAGCAAACTAACAAAAGTAAGAGCAATAAGGAACAAATCCAGCTCTTTAGGTCAAATCCAAGCATTATGTTATTTCATATTACATTATTTAGCCAAAATATTAAACATTAAAACCACTGACAGGTGAAGTGACATTGATTATCTTGTTACACTGGCACTTGTCAAGGGGTGTGGTTACATAAGGCAACATAAGTAAACATTTCCTGTAGTTTATGTAGTTGAAGCAGGAACCTGCGAAAGCTTAAGGATCGTAAAAAGTAACTTTAATAAGAGCTAATTTGTGATGGCACCGTGACCCTGAACTGGATAAGCAGCTACAGACAATGAATGATTGAATGAATGAATAATTTGTGATGGTCAGAGTGTCTCCAAAATAGCAGGTCTGGCAGTATGTTCCGTGTATGCAAGGGTCTGCACCTCCAAAACTTAGATACAACCAGTGAAACGGCGACATAGTCATGGGCTCCCAAGACTCACACACTTGATGTGTGTGGAGATGAAGTACAGGGGTCAGCCTGGTTACACGGCGAGATGAAATGAATGCTTCACAGTCTGAACATTACCAGAAAAATGTACCCGGTAAGAACTCAGGTTTTAAAGTGTGAAAAGGGCTCCAGTCAAACACACAACCATTCCAACCTTTTCCAAAGAAACACTCAGCACCTTCACTCACACCAATTACCATCTCTCTCTAACACACACAAACTCATTCTCACACAGAGCAGAGTATTGGGTATTAGGTTGATTAGAAAGTGACTGATCAGCATCTGATCTTATCAATACATGCAGCAAATCAATGTGACCTCTGACCCTGTCTGTTTATTTCCATCATGGCCCAAAATCAATAAGGCCACATTCGTCTAATGATATCCTGGATGTGTGTGTGTGTGTGTGTGCCTGAGAGGGTCACCATTATGAGCAAGTGTGAATGTATGACTAAAGGTGATTTATTCAGAAAACAATAAATCAACCTGAGAATGCTGGCAATTTAATTTTAATTCATATAAATTTAATTAATCATTTTTCATTCACATGAGATAAGGAGAGTATTTTATTCGGCCACCTGCCATTTTTTGAAAACATTGCCAACGCATAAAAAAAGCAATCTATTATGAATAAAATTCACCAAGATTACCATGGTAATATAACATTATTTTACTAGTATGTAAACTGCTCCAGACTGTGAGATTGTGTAGTACTGTGTAGTGTGTCATTTTGATCTGAAAAGAATTATGTGAATATATTTCATGCTGTGCTTGATGTGTATCTGCGTTTGGAACACCTTGAGAATCAGAATTACTTTCAGCACCTATGGGACTGTGTGTGTGGGTCCAGAGGGTCTGGTTTGAGGATGACCACTGACCTTGGTGTACAAGTGTGTGCAAGTCGAGCTCCTTTCGCCTCTTGAATGCTTCTCCACACACATTACACGGGAAAGGGTGGCTGGTGTGCAGAAGTCTGGAAGAAAAATGAAAACTGTAATTAGGGATTCAGATTCAAGTGATTAAATCAATTGTTCATTGAACCACCACCCCCCCACACACTCCTGTTGACAACAGGAATATAAAGCCCAACAGCGTTGGTCTAAGGAGCACAGGAACTACATTTGGAGTACCAGAACCACTCGTCCAAACACAGAATCCAAACACATAGTTCACACATTCTCATGGATGAATGCTAAAGAATCCTCACAGCAAATGTTGCAAAATACAGTGCAAAGCCTCTCTGAAGAGTACTATAGCAAAACTCCGTATTAATGTCATTAATTGCAGACTAAACTAGGAACATGTTGTGTACAAAGATTTGGCCATAAAGTGTATCAGTAGTAACAGGTGGGCTCTCCTTCTGTAGAAAAGGACGTTTCAGTTTTGGATGGAGCGCTGTTTTTGCCTAATTTGTAGCAAGAAACTGGCTGGTCTTTAAAAAGAACAGACCTACCATCATGGTGAACATTTGGATGCTGGCAATGTGGGCTGAAGACCCTTTGTTGGCTTTCTCCAAAGAAACAGCATCCAATAGCACTTTTTGTGGTCGATATAATGTGTCGGAAATAATTGCCATAAGCTACATTACTGTCATTTTAAGACCATTTTATGCCACTGATATAATGATAATGTATAAATACCGATACCAAGTAAATACAGGACCAGTATCGCCGATATCGATACCGATGCCGCTAGTCTTCGCCACGTGCCAGTGTAGAAGCAAAAGACGGGGCAATGACAAATCACGCACAGACTTTAGCCGGAGAGCATAGGGACAGAAAAAAAGCTTGAGTATCGATCTTTTTACACGAGTATTGATCAATACCAATACCAGCATTGGTATCGATATTATCGATATTTGGATCGATCCGCCCACCTCTAGCATAAACAGCATAAAAATGACATCACACCCGTGTTTTTTTTGTCATGGTCATTGTCATTTATGTATACAGACATTTTTCACGTGTGTTATCATTTATCTTATCACTCATGTTTCTTTTGCAGTACCTCCTAAGGCTGCTCTTGAATGTATCATATGTATATAGACCCTCCTCAGTTCTAAAACGTCAATTCAATGTTAATAATATTAATATATTAATAATAATATTAATAATTCAATGTATTTTCCTATGCACTATGTATTGTATTCTGACACTACAATTGAAATAACCTAAATAAATAGAATATAAATATTTAATACCAACGTTTCAAAACCAATCCCCATAACGATTCCCAAACTGAGAGAGCAGAGAAACCCAGAGAAAAGAGCAAGCTGCTAAAATACTAGATATGCTTATTCACTGAGGTCAGATTACTGAGGAAATGTCTATATATTTAACAATAAGTTGATAATGTATTTATTGTGACAGACAGTCTGTCTCATTCCTTTCAACAGTTCAGTATTTCAGCATTCGACTTTAAGGACGAGATATCAGTTAGGCCATATTCATTTAAACCCCGCTATGTTGAAATTCAAGTGTTGTAACTTGTTAACATGTTGTTTTGGTGTGGTTTACATGCTAGAGGTTGCTATAATGAGTGAATGAGCACTTTGCTTTGAAACTGATGGGTGGATTCAGACAGCCAGGGCTCTTATGTTATAAACCTAAGGAACCAATCCCGTCATCTTGCTGAGCGGGATTTTCTAGGCAAGGTCAGACTGCAGGCAACTGAGGAAGGGGTAGATGGAGTTAGAGACAAAAACTAATCGCGTATTTATAGATCTGTGCATACTGAACTTGAAGGGTTTTCCCGACGGAATATAAAGTAATATTGATATTACTCAGTCAACTACAAGCCTGGCTTGGCCTGTCCGTTACAGTCATATCTGAGCGATCGGTTGTTCATCCATGCATCATATATTGTCCTATGTGGAGTCCTTTAAGATTTGTTTATGGGATTGGCTCCATTTAATCTGCATATGATTCCATTAGCAAAGATGAAGAATCTAATTCATGTCACCAGTCACCAGTCTGCTGATGACACTCAACTTTGCATCTCCACATCTTCAAAGCTCAATCTGTTTAACGTTTTTTTTTGTTTTTTGTCAAAATGTTTTACTATTAAATCAACACTACAGGTTCAAAATCATTGTGATGTTTCACTGACCAGTAATAGAGAGAATAGAGCCTCTGTTGTTGCTATTCTGGGCTCAGGACTGCAGAAACAGCACTATGGAACTTCTAGATGAGGGCAGGAAACCCCATACCTCGTCAAATCCCAGATCTTTCCTACTGTGGCTTTAAATAGATAGATAAAACTGAAACATTTGTTGTAGGGATTGGTAAAGGAAATTCAAAGGCTCTAGCCACTGAGGAAAACAACAACAAAAAAAAACCTTGGGGGTAAATTTTGACTGTGATCATACATTACACACCCCAGTAGTAGCTACCTGTGTCTTTTAAGATACTTTTATTCACATTTGAATGCTTCCATGGTCTTGTTAACCTCAGTGAAGTGACATTGTAATATGTTCCTACAAGACAGCACAGGTTTGTAAACAGAAGCATGTTATTCTCACTCCGACCATGCATTAAAAAGCAGCAAGTGTTTTCTTACTAGGGCCCCAGACATGGGAACAGCCCCCTGGAAGACCTAACTAAACGACCTAACTAAATGATTTAGGCACATTTAAAAAGAGACTCAGCTCATCTGTTCAGCTTTTAAATAGATCTATGCATCACAGAGGTGTCAGAGCTATTTTAGTAATATCTATTTTTTTTTTAAACGTATCAATTTCTTATCCTTATAACTGGTTCATTCAGGGTTCTTATTTGGCTGTTTTTTTTTCTCAAGTAAAACTGCAAAGCGCTTCAAAATAATAAACAAGAAACAAAGTAAAAAATATGAATTAATTAATTCATTCATTCATTCATTGTCTGTAACCATGTATCCAGTTCAGGGTCGCAGTGAGTCCAGAGCCTAACCAGGATCACTGGGCTAAGGTGGGGACACACCCTGGAGGAGGCGCCAGTCCTTTGCAAGGCAACATTCGCTCACACACCCACCTAGGGACACTTTTGAGCAGCCAATGCACCCATCAACTTAGGGGACCTGGAGGAACACACTCCTCACAGATAGTCACCCTGGAGCAGGGCTCGTATCCAAAACCCCAGGTGCCTGGAGCCATGTGACAGCGACACTACCTGTTGCGCTTCCGTGCCACCCTATATAAATATTAAATTAACATAAAAATAAAAACGACATATTACAAATTAAAACCCTCAATATCGCCTCAACCACAATAACATAAACAGAAAAGTTAGCTGTTTCCAACCTTAAAAGCTAGGACATATAAAGATGTAACCCAGCGTCCTTAGGTTAATGACATGGGGATGTTAAGAAGGTTAAAATAAAACGTGATTTTCACTGGAACTGAATTGTCTTCTTGTAAGAATTATAAGATTATTATTAGAAAATACTCTGCAATTTTCCAAATGACTCACACAGCTTTTAAAGGCCTAATGTGTTGTTCTTAAATGGCATTTCTCAGCAGAAATGTATTTTTAATCAGACAGCACTAAACTAACACTGTAATGCATTTTCCGTATTTGACCCTGGAAACATCTGTAGTAGAGTGAGCTGGCGCCCAGCTGTTACTCTCTGTTACTAACACAGAATCTGCAAAAAGGAGATATAACGTACAAACTGAGACCTTTAGCACCTTGAACAGCGCTTTTGTTAAAACTATGGAGTCTATAGACCAGATGCTGGCACACTGCTGTGATGATTTGATTGCAGTCAGATAGGGGAGCATTAGTTATGTCAGACGTTGATGTTGGATGATTAAATCTGGATTCAGGGACACTAACAGTCCCCAAAAAGCTGTTCAACATCCCAGTGCTGAGTGGCTTTCCATCCCATAGCTTACACTTGTGACTCGTGTGCAGCTGCTCACGAGTGTTCACTTTTTATGGAGATCATAAAAGCTTGGAAGGCACAATTCAAGGTCTGTATCCACGATTGTGGAATACACTTTTTATAAAGCGGTGTCTTTTGGCCATATCCGTTACCATCTGTTACTATCATTCCACCTACTCAGTCTAAGACAACTTACAACTGTCTTGTTGAACCGATGAGAATATTAAGTCTGAAACAAATAAGGAGAGGTTCTGTTTTATAACACTAAAGATTTTCGGTATGATGAGCACACACCCCATTCCCCAATATGACCATCCACTCTGAACCCACGTTAACTAAGTGGACCCTACCCTGAGTTTTAAACCCTTCTCTCTCTAGCTCTAGAACCCAAACTGGGACCTCCAGAGGCCGGACTGATTAATATCTGAGTGGCGCAGCTTGATGAGGTCATGTCTCATAATGAGGCGGGTCAAGGGCGAAGCTCAGTTCTCTTCCTGCTCACGCCTCCTGCTTTGTCCACGGGTCGCTGAGTCGGATCGGCCCTCATCAATCACTTCGCTGTATTAGCTCCATGTCAGACCAGCCTTCAGACTTGCTCCAGAGGTGCTTCAGGAAAGGTTTGATACATTACAAAGATTGATATTACTCTAGCAAAGAGAAATCTGTAGAAGCCTCTTCCTGGAGAAACATCTACTAGTTATAAATAACTACAACACATTGTCTGAACAAATCGATTATCTCCAAACTGGCAACATGTCAGAAATGGAAATATTTTTCTCATAATCTAAGGTTGTATAAAGTTTTAATCCTGTAATCCCAAACCATTCTATCTGGGAAACTACAGCTATCAGGAAAGAAAGAAAGAAAAAAAAAAAACATCAGGCTGAATCATCAGCAAGAGACAGTCAGGACAGTGCTTAGGGGAATACTGTGGATGAATCAATGAACAGCAAACTGACAAGAGCAGCAGAAAAAAACACAGCTCCTACTCCTTTCAAGAGCCTACACTATAACAAGAACAAGAGAGGTGAGTGTGACTGCATGAATGCAGGATTCGTTTGTTGATCTATTCGTTTGAAGTCTTTTTTGAAGGGCAGTGATAGGATAACGAGTCAGACAATCCTGAAATCTACAAGCTTTATAGCAAGTCTGACTTCATACCTGAGGTTCATAGTCCCTGAATGAACCAATTCATGTTCCATAGAGTGGGCTAGGATTATGGAGGCAGCCATTTTAAAACAAGATGAATACAGAAACTCTTATACATTCAGGTCACTGTTCTCACCTGGATTTAAAATGCGTTTTTGGCAAATGGATCATATCCAGATTTCATTTATCTGCATCAAAAGCCAGGTGTAAAACACCAGCCAACACGCACTGTGATTGGATTATGATGGGACGACCCAAATCACATTCAGAGTTGGTCAGAGATCTCATTTTCATTTAGCACAAGTGTAAACAGGATGCTTTTGCTGTGTCCAGATAGAGTGGTGCAAGTGGGAACATGTCGGCCGAGACGTTTTTTGTTTTTCTAGATCTGTGGAAGGATTTTTCACTGATTAACTTGAATGTCTGTCGTTGCATGCAAAGGAAAGTGTCCCTAAAACCAAAAAGAAGTCTTTCCACGCAGTTTTCTCCAAAGTTGTGATTCTGACCACTGCAGAAATCACAGCAACTGCAAACACAGGAAATCATTTATAAACCCCAAGTTTATTCCAGAGGTAATACATCTCTGGTTGTAGCATGTCGGAAAACAAGAGTGAATCCTATTTCAGCACTTAGGCCTCCCTCTCCACTCTGCCAAGGGTAGGGTTGTCTCAATTGGTGTTTGTAAAGAGGGGTTGAGCCAAGGGGTAACAGCTATAAACCCCTTGAGATTTTCCAGGGGCACACTTCAAACAAATTGCTAGAAATTCCTTGTTTATTACAGGCAATACAGTGACAAAAGAAAGCCACAAATGTCAGCATTTATCCTCTAAAACGCATAACAAGCATAAACATCACTAGTAGTATGCCAATGTCTTGGCAAAGAGGGGTTGAGCACCTTCAATGGTGAAGCAATTACATTTTAGCATCTACGGCTACTGCAACATTTAAGGTGGAACTGGAAGGTTTGATCAAACAGCCACCAAACAAAAAGCTGAATTCAGCTACATACCCCAAAGTGTTATGAGTGAATGATAGTATAAGATTGTTGAAAGCCTTTGAAGGCATATGATACCTGTGAGTCTGGAGCTGTGAGTCCAGGTTAAAACTGGCCGGGCAGTCCGGACAGGAGTGAAGGTGTCCATCTCCTCGGGATCGACTCCGGCCCTTCCCTCGTAAACCGAGCCTCCGGTCAGCCTCGCCCTCCTCGTGTGTGAGCATGTGGCGCTTGAGCGAGGCGGGCTGGAAGAAGCCCTTGGCACAGATGGGACAGGAGAAAGCCCTGGATGCTCCATGGGTCAGGCTGTGGCGCAGCAGGCTGGCAGGTGATGGGAAGCTTTTCCTGCAGATGTGGCAGCTGAAGAGCTTCTGGCCCGTGTGCTGGAAGACGTGCTCACGCAGAAGGCTGCGCCGAGTGAAGCCCCGCCCACAGTGCGGGCACTCATGTGGCAGAGGCGTCCTACACCAATCCCGGCTCAGTTTAGCCCGCGCCTCCATATTCATCACAGAAGCTTCTGATGAGGTCTGGGTCTGTCCCGATTCTATTGGGAAAGAGAGTGCAGAAAGTCAGACAAGGCTAGCAGAGGAAGCTAAGGAACATGATCTATGTGCAAGAGGATCTATAGTCAAGAGACATTTTTATTTATTTATTTTTATTTTCTGGCAGGTCCCAGCCTGTCATCCTTTAACTGAGACTGAGCCACAACTGCCTTCAACCAAAGTGCACAGCACTGAGATGTGTTTTTAGGCATTTTTGATTAGTTCTCTTATTATTACATTGTTATTTCATCATTTCATTCATTTCTCTGTGGTTGCGGTGTTTGTGTTGTTCCGTTTGACCTCATCTCAACCCTAAACATGTGTCCAGTGATGTGACTGGAGAGTCTCAGACGAGGAGGTGGAACAATTTTAAAAGTCTCTGCTCTTGATGTTCGAAGTAGAGTGAAACAGAATAACTCATTTTAGCCCTTGTTTTCTGATTAGGCAGCCAACAAATAAATGACCGAGTGTTCTGATCATTCACAGTGTGTGGTTTGGTAAGCTTCTACAAATGAATGTGCACGTGCAATAAAATGTTATTCATAACGTCCCCATTAAAAGGTAGAAATATCTTGTGATTACATTTGCAAAACAGCGTTAGCAAGGAAACCAATGGTTAAGGGAGCCTACGCACTAGAGGCTACTGGAGCGTCAGAAGCCCCATGATGAATCCAAGATGGAGGACAGTGCTGGGAATTCTTTCCCTGTTCTGTATGATGCCAGATTGGCAGAAAGTATAAAGACGCATTTTGTCAAGCTGCATGCGTATACATCCTTGGCTTGTCTAGTGTGCAGACACTCTAAATCAATAAGCAGCAAATTAACAAAAGCAGCAGCAAATCTGGAAAGCTCCCAGTTTCCCTTCAGCAAAGTATTTGGAAAAGTAGCTTTCACAAACTCACTGTAGTGACTTTTGCAGAATATTAGAAGTGACTGACCTGATCTTTTCTGGAGTATGATGTCCCGCTGTTTGTTTGGAAAGGTGTAGACCTGACCCAATCCGTGCCTGGCAGCTGGAGAGGATGGCAAACCTGCAGGATCGTTCCTGCGGTGTTCCCTGCGGTGGTACAGGAACTGGGTGGTGCTCATGAACTCTTCACCACATTCAGCACAAGTGTGGAGAGCCTCTGAGAGGCCATGCTCAATACTACGATGGTGTGCCAACTCGTGTTCGGCATTAAACGAGGACCCGCACTTACTACAGAGAAAATTCTGGTTTCCAGAGCTTAAAGAAGACAGTGGGACATCATTGTGGGCTTCGAGTGCTTCGGCTGCTTCGTTACCCTCTGTGTTAATCTGGCTCACTTCAACTGCTTCTGTAACTTCCCTTATGGCTACTTCTTCCTCTACCCCTCCTTCACCCTCTATGTTTATAATGTCCTCAACTTCCATCACTCCGTTGATGACTTCCACAGTTTCTTCAGGTTCTTCCACAGGTTCCTGGCCACTTTGTTGGCACTCGTCTCCCCTCACATTCTCAGGGTCCAGCTCCACCTCTACTTGAGCGACAGGAACTCCCTCAGGAGCATTCTGCTCAAGGCTAGTTATCTCCAGCAGGCTCTGGCCTTCACCCGCGGTGGCCAGCAAGAGCAAACCCTCTCCAGGCGCCTCAAGCAAAGCCGAGTTGAGCTGAGGTACTGGTGCAGGAAGCTCCCTTTGCTCCTCCTCCTCTTGACTGCGGTGCTGTTTGCGGTGGTAGAGGAAGAGAGTGGTGTTGATGAAGCCTTCTCCACACACAGTGCAACGATGGATGGCGTCCTTGAGCCCATGAACCTTGTTGCGATGAGCCACCAGCTCCGAGACCAAGCTGAAACACTGGCCACACTCCACACAAAGGAGGCTGGACGGAGGCTTGGGTTTCTTCTGTCCTCTCCGTCTCACAGGAGGGCTTTGCTCTTCCACAGATTCGGCAGCTGGAGCACTGGAGGCCTGAGGTTCAGGGTAGGAGTTGGGCAATGAGGAAAATATATTAGCATAATATTTAAATTTTTATAATTATGATATTTTGACACACAAACTGCTTTGAAACCAAACACACACAATGCTATTTATTTTGGGCATAGATTCTTTATACCATATGTCACTATATCCATTTATATTCAGTACTGTGCAGAAGTTTTCAGCACCTAAGATAATGACATATATTTAAACTAATGCCTTCTCAGGAAGCAAGGTGCATGTATAAAGTCACATAATAATCACAGAAAATGCAAAAAATAATAGAAAACAAATCAGAAATATAAGATAATGTTTTCCTATAAAGTAGTAGGTGAGAGTGAGTTTGAAAAACAATGTATTGTTCAGATTCTTCTTGATTTGCATGCATTTGTTTAATCAAAACCACACATTATTTAAAATAATTATTTATTAACCACTAAAACTAGGTATTAGATGATAACCGTAAATAACACGGACTCCACAAGGAGAGATTTGGACAAAGTTAAACCAACACATTCACACACAAAGTATCACACTGGAATAATGTTATTTGGTTTTATTCTAATGTTGGACATTATTTGTTGTTTATTTGTTTACTTTTTAACAAATAAGCACTTACTGCTCAGATGAATAACTTTTTAAATCTGAATCTCTGGTGTCTACGTCTGCACAGTACTGTATAACCAAAAATATACTGGAGATTTGCATATCCCTTACTTCTTGTTCAGGGTCTTCTGTAATGCTTTGAAAAACATAATGAGAAACATTAACTTCCACCGATTCTTCTGGATTTCCCTCCATTGCCTCAGTGTTTTCTTGACTGGATGTCTCCATGGCCAGGTGATGCTCTTCTAAAGGTTCAGGATAGAACGTATATAAGATGAGAAGAATATGAATAATATTATCTAACATATATCTAACATTCCTTCATTTCTACAGCATCATAAACAAAGAGTGGAAAACTATGACACTGCACAAGACACTGAAATAAGACACTGAAATATTTATTCCAAACAAAAACACAAAATGAACAGTGACTCCAATCTTGTGGGGGCATATTACTGATACTGAAAAGAGGACTGGAGAGTGGAAAACACTGTTATATATTTCATGTGCTCACCTCCTCCTTCTGTATCCCCTTGTTTGACGTAATGTATATTCTCTGAGTCTAACTGCCCCACAGCATGTAGCACTGACCCTTCGACCTCTGCCTGTTCTTCCCCGGGTCCAGGGCCAGTCTCATGACAGCAGCCCATCTTTCGATGCTGCTGCCACAGAGAGAGAGCATCAAAGAGAAGCTCGCAGTCAGCACACTGATAGAGAACCCGTGGAACATCAGCACCGGACATAACCGCTTCGTGTTGTTCTACGACTCTTTCCACCACCTCCGAAACAGGCACGGTATGAGCCTCTAACTGCAGGAGAGGCACAAAGAAAGAGAGAGAAAGGGGAGAGTTAATAATGCACTACCTTTATTAAGTTTTTGTCAAGTTCAAGTCCCTAATCCATGTTATTTAATACAGAGTATCTATTGGAAAAAGAGCTATATTGGGCTTATGGACGGCTTCCTATCCAACTCCAAACGTACGAACGTAGTTTCACTGCTCCACAGCCCAGGCGGTATAACCCTCTCGCCCAGCACTCGGCACTGAGGACGGTGACCTAAAACTTCACTTCATTATTTTCTGTGGAGATTATATGTGCTGCCTTTGAATGCCTGCGTCAGGCTATAAGCTTTTGTACATGTGGTGTAGATTCAACACAGACTCAAGCTTGACGAACTGGTCCAACAAAATATGCCTTGAGTACTTCCAAAATCTTTTTGGAATATCTAAACAGAAAAACTTTTTAAGTCATGACTGTGATCATACTGGTCTGAAAGCGCCCATCTCTGAGCTGCGTTTCCAATAAATATAAATCAGCTCGAATGACGGCTTGTCTCTTTAAAGACAGCTGGAATCCCCTGCCTGAAACACTTCAGGGTAAAAATCCCTCCTTTGTGCCTCAGAAATGATTTCTTCATGGTGGAAATGTCCCGTGTACGGGCTGCTCACTTTGGTTCCAACACATTCTAAAAGCCAACGTCAATTACATTTTTATGTTTGTTTTTTTTGGCTCACAGCGTCTCACAGCTGCAGCAAAGACGCAAACCTCAAAAGGCTGCTCCCCTGTGGTGCGCTGCTTTGCTTTTGCGAAGGCGTCTCTCACACAGTATAAACACACTCGGGCCTTTCTGCCACGTCACATTCAATAGCTCCGTACCCGCGACGACTCAGAGAAGGCCTCAGCGGGGGGCTGTATTACTGTAATCCGCTGAAGTAGCCCACGACATCCTCTTTATCTGACGAGGGCGAAGCCGTCTGCCAGCTGTGAGTGTTGTGCCAGCATTTAAAACACATTAAAGACACGTCTCATAAAGAGCTCCTGATGAAGACGCCTTTAGATCAGCGCATAACATGACTAGCGAGGTGAGGCTTATGAAAACCCATTGACCAAATCACTGATACTAATTTAATACTATTAAACAATGATGGCGATAATATGCACAGAATTATACAGGGTGGGCCATTTATATGGATACACCTTAATAAAATGGGAATGGTTGGTGATATTAACTTCCTGTTTGTGGCACATTAGTATATGGGAGGGGGGGGGACTTTTCAAGATGGGTGGTGACCATGGTGGCCATTTTGAAGTCGGCCATTTTGGATCCAACTTTTTTTCAAATGGGAAGAGGGTCATGTGACACATCTAACTTATTTGGAATTTCACAGAAAAAACAATGGTGTGCTTGGTTTTAACGTAACTTTATTCTTTCATGAGTTATTTACAAGTTTCTGACCACTCAAAGTGTGACCATTGTGTTGGATTGTAAATGCAACCCTCTTCTCCCACTCTTCACACACTGATAGCAACACCGCAAGAGACATGCTAGCACAGGCTTTCAGTATCCCTAGTTTCAGGAAGTTAATATCACCAACCATTCCCATTTTATTAAGGTGTATCCATATAAATGGCCCACCCTGTACAATACTAAATTTAAAAAACGAAATCTCTTGCTAGCTATAATTTGAATTTCTAAATTCTGTGACTTTTATGGGTGGCCCTATTGTGGACAAAGGTGTTCAACTGTGCATTGGAAGCTTGTACAATCTCACAAAACCCATACCTATAGAAGTGGTAAGGTCACCAAGCCCAGCATCTAGAGAGTAAAACATCCAATCACTGGCCTAAATACACAGATTTTATCTCTTAAAAAGAGGATTCAACTGCTTACCCGGTTATATGTGCAATTTTAAAGCATGTCTGTGCTCAGGTCTGGATTCCAGCACACATTGAAAATAAAAGGATGTGGAAGGGGTTCTGTTCCTATTTGTGCACCTGAAAAGTGTACTGTTCATAACAACAACAAAAAGATCATGACAGGAATTTTGACTGCCCACCTCCATCTACTCCTGTTCATACGTTAAAATGACTCTTCATCATGAAACTGTTGATATAATGACACCAAGTGGCCTGGATGTGTCAGAAATTCTCTATTAAACCGATTTTAAACAAGGCCCACATAGGAATCCACTCTGTGGAGTATAAGCTGGTTCATTCAGGGAGTACAAAAAATTGAATCCTTCTCAAGTGAGTACACAAGAAATGTTAAAATAAATGTTTTATCTGTTTTTTTTCTGTGTGGTAAAAATGCTTTATCCTTCCATTAAAAAAGCAGAAAGAAATGCCAATTTGATCAATCACAAAGTAGGTAAATGTGCGTAAGCCCCTCAATGAGATGCTTAAAAAACGGTGGCTTTGTAGCAAGTATGTCAACATCAATACACAAAGGAGAATTCTCAAGCATGTAATTTCCGCACTATAGCGAAGAGGCAAATTAGGAACTACACAGAACCCTGAATTACCATCTTACATTTCAATTTCCAATTCAAAAATCTTTTGGGCTTAAAAGCCTGCTCTTCCATTTTCGAGCTCTATTTCAGATAATTACAGCTGCGCATTCAAGTACCATTTGGAGAGAACATCTGATTCAATTAAATAGAGACTTTCATTGGTATCGTATGTAATTACCTCGGGTAATAACGTTGCCTAAAGCTATACGCAATCGCAGCAATAGAGTTCAAATGAGTGCAGTCAGACACCAAAGGAAAAGGATGAGGCTCGGACTAACAATGAGCCTGAACTTTCCAGGGAAAGCACTGCTGGATATCCCCACTGTCCTTTTGACATTAGAGCTGCAGACAAAGGCAGGGATTCATTAGCAGAAACGTCTTTTAACTTGCACGACTTGGCTGAATCACTCTACTTAGGCTAATGGACAAAAATTTAAAATGTGTTGTTTGACTGAGCTATCGCTTTAACATTAGCTCTTTATTTACATGTTGGTTTGCATGTAGTTCCTCAAAGAACTGATGACTGTACACAGCCAACAGCGATACGCACTGTGAATAGTGGAGTTACTGTCCCAGTGCAGATGGTGTCAGCCATTATTTAGCTCTATGTTTTCAGTATATATATATATATATATATATATATATATATTCATTCATTATCTGTAAGCACTTATCCAGTTCATGGTCGCAGTGGGTCTGGAGCCTACCTGAAACCACACGGACACGGGGAGAACACACCAAACTCCTTACAGACAGTCATCCGGAGGAAACCCACACAGACACAGAGAGAATACACCACACTCCTCACAGACAGTCACCCGGAGGAAACCCACACAGACACAGAGAGAACACCCCACACTCCTCACAGACAGTCACCCGGAGGAAACCCACGCAGACACGGAGAACACACCACACTCCTCACAGACAGTGACCCGGATGGGGGAATCGAACCCACAACCTCCAACACTGACACAAGGTTTATTCCAGAACTGAAGCTGATGGTGGATGGTGCAGCATAGTGAGTAACACTACTGCCCTCCAAGCAGCAGACTAGGGTTTGATTCCTAGCTTGAGTAAGTACACCACTCTACACCATTATCATCATATCTCAGTTCTTGCCTAAAGGCTCTGTTTGAAGTTCACATATTCAATCCCTATTATCTGGAGATCAGTGGCTCAATCCCCACTCATACATCAGCCATCTGCGGCCTGGAGTTCAATAAAACGGTCGTCCTATGCTCTCTCTTGCAGGGTCCAATGGCCTTCACTTCCTTCTTATCACAAGTACAGCGTTAGCCAGCATCAATTGACATAAAAGAAAATTTAACATAGGTAAGATTATGTCCGTTACTTCTGAATGTTGATTTTGAATTGATTTTCGATGAACTGCCCAGCCCTAAGTTGGCTTTACATGTCATGGAGGAAGCATGTGCTTATCTCACCTGCCCAAGTGGGGGGCATTATGTGTAACTGGGGGATAATATATAATCTTGAGGGGGGGAACATTTTTCTTATTGTTTCTAAGAAAAACATCACACAATCACAGTGGACTATGGGTAATAACAGACTTCACCATAATGTGGTCCAAAGCACGCTTGGAAGAGGAGCAAACTAACTGCTTAAAGGGTCTGTTTTGGGGGGAAAAATGAAAGAAATATGACTCTGTATAACTTTGCAGATCTACAGAGAGGCTACAAATGCAAGTAATAGCATAAGGTTTAGTAGTCGCTGGACAAGACTTCTAACACTACTTACGCAGACATCTGTAGCAAAATTAAACTGTCACAAACTCTAAATACCAGCATCTGACAACTGCTAGAAATGTAAATTTACCAGCTGAATATATGGCACTTTCATATATTACCTGCACAGGTCGACTCACAGAAAAGAATACGATTACGGATGTTATTTTGAAGCACCCTAAACACAGAACTGGCTTTGTGACTGTATCTTAAACACTGAATCAGGGAACGTTTGTTTCTTTATTTAAAAGTAAATGACAATAGGCTTGAACTGTTTGACGCTATTATCACCGAGCTAACAACGACTCTATTGTTGCTTTCAGATCAGTAACTCTGCCACTGAACTGCACTCATCTGTTTAATTGGTGTGAAAGAAAGCGTCTGTGAGTCAAACGCACATACAACCAGTTCCTATCTGAACATCTGGGAAAAGCATTTGTGATTATCACTACACAACAATTGTCCAAATGTTTCTAAACACTTCTTAAAATGAGTGAGTTCCGCTCATTTAAGGATAAACATATTCTCTAACCACTTTTCCACAAGTGAACACAGTTCTTGAGTCTTAATGATGAAACATCTGTGACATGCTTTCGTCAAAATACCACAAGGATCAAACACCACAGCAGCATTTCCCCTGTCTGGAGAAGCCTTGTTCAGAACGGCTGGTTTCAGAGCCTGTTGCTTCAAAAAAGAATGAGCCACAGATCCGTTTATTGCAAGAGCCCAGGAGTGAGGAACAGAAGCTCTGGTTAGGCATCGTTTTCACTGTTTTTAATTGGTACACTTGTGTATGACTTGTAGCGATTTTTTGGCTTCATTGAACCTCATCTGTGCTCTCACATAAAGCACTAAATCCATCTGCAATTGGGTCCTGGACTTCCTGACCCACAGGCTGCAATCTGTGGTCAGGTCCACCATTATTCCCAGCACTGGCTCCCCTCAGGGCTGTGTGCAGAGCCCCCACCTGTTCACACTGCTCACATCAACATCCAGGCTGTCATATTGTAAAGTTCTTGGACAGCATGGCTGTGGTTGGATGTATCACTAACAGGCCAGAGGTGGAACACCTGGAGGGCTGGTGCAGAAAGAACAATCTCTGCATCAACGTGGAAGTGGTCTCCAGCTACAGGTACGTGGGTGTGCACCTGAGTTACAACCTCACCTGGGCCAACAACATTTCCAGTCTGATCGGGAAGGCACATGGCGGCTGAGGGGGACTGGACTAGGGAGCTCAGTCCTCACCTTCTTCTACAGATGTGTGGTGGAGAATGTTCTGTGCTAAAGCATTAACGTGAGGCACGGAAGCTGATCTGCTGCAGAGAGGACAGCTCTGCAGAAGGAGGTGAAGGCTGCGCAGAAGACTGTCGGAGACAGCCTCCCCACCACCACAGACATCACCACCACAGACATCAACACCTCCAGATGCAGGAAGAAGGGCCATCTGAATCATGAAGGACCCCAGGCAGGAGGTTGTGGAGCATTACGTGTAAAACCACCAGACTAAGAAACAGCTTCATTCCAGAAAAACTAAACTCTTAGATAACTTTCATTGCATCCATGTTATCTATGTTGCAGCTATTTGTTATTTAATATTTTTGTTCATTGTATTTCCTTTTCTTCTGTATTTTATATTTTATACTTAATGTATATTTTATATATAGTGCTTCTTTGGGGAAAACTGAAACCTTGGGTACTCAATTTCGTTCCACCTCATGTACCACATGTGTTGCGAATGACAATAAAGTCTCCTTGAATCCTTGAAACGTCTGAAATCTATGTAAGACGCAGCATAAAATCTGAAAAACCCGTTGTACACCAATGTTTACAGATGTAGGCAGATAACAAAATGCTGACTGGGTCGTTATATTTCAGTTTGTTGGTTGTTAGGCTCCAGATCCCCAAATAAATTAATTAATCTGCTAATACACTGAAAAGATGGTTTTCCCCCCTATAATATCTCTCCCTGGATGTGCACCTAATTTAGAGACATGGCTTGCATGGTCTCCACAAACAAAGAAACCGTTTAGCGCCACTGTGTGGCCAAGTTAGAAAATGCAGAACCATTTACAACAGGTTTCCGTACATAGAGAGGAACGCCAAAAAAAGAATCATGTCTAGTGAAAATGTTATGGGCCACAACTCTTTATACACTCATACACCCACACTCTACAGATATAAAGGGGGTACAGTTGTCTCCATTTGTTGGACTAATGGCTACCATTTACTGGGAATATTTTAGGCTACATTTCTGTGAGGATTTAAAGCTTTCAGCAACAAGAGCCTTAAGGCATTCTTCCCCTGGGCAGTGCGGTCTTGCAAGGTTCTTTTACTCAACCATGCTAATGCACCCACATCTGAACTTCTGAACCCATGACTCTCCACACACTGTAATTTTGATTATGTGTGTTAAAACACAGCGTGTCTCAGTTCCTAGTGAGATGCCTTAATGGTGTCTGAGTAGTCAGCAGTCCAGCCGACATCCAGCCTCATAAGTGAGATTATAGAGACACTCGAGTCAGACAACACTGACGTCACCTCTCGCTCCCGCCCACTGCTTCTGACCAGCGTTCACTTCCCCCAGCTCTCACAGTCACCTGAGTGGGCAGAATCACGCCACAGAACAGAAGTCTGCTTCTGCATTTTGCTATTTTAATCGTATTTGCTCTGGGGAAAAGTGCCAGATGTCTGTGAGACAATTAGTTGTGGACCAGTCCTCCCTACTAACTACCACTTCTTTTACCACACTAATCACAACCTCAAACTAAGCCAGTGTCGTTAATGATCCGTGCAGGTGGGTGTTTATGTGTTTACCTCTGAAAGCTCTCCAGAGACAGCAGCCTCCAGGGGGGTCCCAGTTGGCGGCGGGTCAGAGCTCTCGGCTGTGCAGGTCAGCTGGTGGGACAGGACTTCCTCCAGAGTCGGAAACTCCCGATAGCACGGGAAACACATGTAGACCGAGGAGGTCTCCATCTTCGACTAAAGAGGAAAAATAAATGTAATGCAGTCAAGACAAGAACAGGACAAATGGGTGTAAAGCACAAAAAAAAACATACAACTGAAAATAAAAGGAAAAAAGGAATACATCTTTTTCTATATATAATTTTTAAACCCAATTTAGTCATTGCCAGATCCACTCATTTGCTAAATGACACCAACCTGCAAAGACTCCCAACAGCACTTACAAGTTTAAAACTGTTAAAAGGTGAATACTAAGTGTCTCCATCTGCAATGTCAGCTAAGAGATGCCCACGTTGACCATAATTATACTGACTGTTGACTTAAAGTGAGGGCCATTCTAACCAGAAACGCCAGCTGGGTCCCTCCGGGGCACATGGCCTCAGAAGGCTGAGGCATCTAAACACATTAAAAATGGCACAGACCACGTTTTTATTTTTTTCATTGTTAAATTCAGCCAACAAACTGACCATTTTGTAATAACATCGACATATGTTTAAAGCACGTGCACTTATTTTGATTTGAAAAATCAATTTAACACATCGCTTGACGAGGGGTGGCCATCTTGCTAAACACAACTGGATTTGCATGAGTTAAAATACAGGCAATAGTTTGAGAAATACTCAAGAGAAATGAAGACCTCTGGACGTTCAAAATAGGTCTAAAAGTAGTCTGTCCATCAAGGACATATTTTAAACGTGAATGGACGTCCAAAATCCATCTTAATAAGTTAGTTAAGTGGTGACCAATCGATAACGTCAGTGGACGTCCAAAACGCGTTTTATACAAGTAATTTATTTCGGGACCAAATAATAACATCAATCGTCCATTAGACGTCCAAAATACGTCTAATAGTCGTCTTTTCAATGTCTGTGTTTGGACGTCTTTTCAACTCTCATTTTCAACCTTAAGAGAACGTTGATTGGACGGCAGTCATTACATTATTTCAACATTGAATCAACGGCTAATTGTTTACTGGGATTGGTATATGATGCATACATGATTAGAGGTACTTTTAACATTATTGTTATTCATCCATTTCACTAATTCCAGTTATTTTCCAGTGACATCATTCAGTATGTTCTGGTGTAAAACTGTTCACTGTAGAGACATTGATTATTTTGCCACTGGATACCCCAAGTGTCTCTCTGCCATGAATGCAGATTCCCTCTAAACCTTGTCTTGAAACTACAGTAAAAATATTTCCCAGACCTCAAGCAGAATAATAACAATCATTTCACACAATAAAGTGATGAGTTTAAGTCTGGCTCTATTCACCACCACTGTGAACACTGCCGACCCAGTAAGTGTCTCTAGAACCACATCAAACCACTAAATGACGTCATTTTACATCTTAAAGATAAAACTGCAGATATTTTGAAATATAGGTGAAATTCCTTTTTAACATAGGTCTATAAATAATTGTCATAGTTCTGAGAGAGGTTTGGATATATGTGAATATATTGATTACTCCCTTTACATAATAATAATAATAATATACTTATTTTGTCTCTTTGAATACCCCACAATAACAAATCGCTAACTTATTTAGTTTACACACAAGGCACCAGATAAAAATCAAAGCTGATTTTAATCGACATATCACTGTTGCTGGAGTTTTTAAAGCCCGCAGTGTCACTGCTGGACTGAGAATAGTCCACCGACCGAAAATACGCAGCCGACAGCATCCTGTGTCCAGTGATGATGGACTACAGGACGGTCAAAGCAAACAGTGCAGCAACAGATGAGCTACTGTCCCTGATTTTACATCTACAAGGTGGAACAACGAGGAAGGTGTATCTAAGAGGTGACAATGAGTGGAGACAGTGAATCAGTTTTTAGAATCCAGTCCAAAAAGCAGTTTACAATTTTCATCGACATAATTTTGTTACACCCTTGTGCGTTACTCTGAAACTGATTTAGCGGAAAAGATGATGATACTTGTGTCATAACAAATGCAACAATGATCAAAATGAGATGGGGTTTTCCTTGTATACCCTCACGAAGTGTCACTTCATAGAAACCTTACACAATATCTTGCAGGATTAGTAGATTAGCTATAACTTAAAGAACTTCTCTCATGGTTGTGTATATAAATGCCCCAGCCTTGTGTCTCTCAGGTCAATGGGGCTTGAACTTACGAACTACCAATGACGGGGCCAACACCTAGACTGCTTTGCCACTCTGGAGTCCAGGTAACATTATAATTTAAGTTTACTGTAATGGTATTCAAAACATACTATATTATTTTGCTGAAACCTTCACTCCTCACTAATTTACAATCATCCATAATTCATTCACTAAATACTAATTTTTCAACTTGACTTCTTAAGGCATCCATACTTTGTAGTTGTACTTTATTATTCTTTTGTAATATAGTGACAGCTAAGTAAACAACTCCACTATAAATTATTCATTTATTTGCAGCTAGACTTCTGGAAAGTGTGCAAACAAGAATTTATGGACAAAAGTTAGCGGGAATCTAAAATTAAGGGCAGTCACAGGGATTTTGCTTCTTCTCTGTTGAGAAGGTGTTACACTAGAAGTTGAAACATTTCTGTGGGGATTTGATTGTGCTCAGCCATGGGAGGTTTAGTGAGGTTAGGTGCTGATGTTGGACGATTTGTTCAGGGACTCTGGCTCTTCTCAATGATACTGGATGGAGCTCACATCACAGCAGAGAACAAAGGGAACTATACTCCTCTACATTTTTATTGAGCATGATGAACTTAGGATTTTACACACACCAGATTTCTTCCCTGTCCAAAAAATAAAAAAAAAATAAACCAAATAAACCCATATCTCCATTTTTCTACAGCTGTTGCTCATATTGCATGAAAATGTCAGGATAACTGGACCAATAAAAATACTCCAAGGTGACTTGAAATAAAATCTTTCAACACTGACTTCCACTAAACTTAAGGGTTTTCCTTTTTTAAAAGGTTCGTATTTTGGAGGTAAACGTTTTTCTTTGGACAGAGACAATATGTAAGTCTGTCACCACAGCCAGTTTCTGCAGTGAATATATTGTGTCAGAAATGCTTGCGCTAAACTACATTACTGTCATTTAAATAAACCTTTAAGCCGCTGATAAAGACAACAGCATTATGACGCAATAATGAAAAATTAAAATCCAATAAACTTTAGATCATATTAATATTCATAAACTGGGATTGGAATATTAAAAATGTGTAAATATCCTAAGTAAACAAAACCATTGCTTTTAAACTTAACGGAATAAAGGCTTGTATTAAAAAAATGAGAACAGAATAGCACGACTAGCTAAAACACTGACGTTCACGTCCATGTAAACAAACACTCAAGCAAACCCAATGGCAATGAGGTCAGTAAAAGTTAGTGGAAAAGTCAATATACTGTACGATAAGTCAATAATTCAGCTATTGCGAATTCTTTGGGTTTTTTTTTTTATTAAACACTGCACAAACCCCTGCTAATAAATATTAACAGTTCTACTCAGCATCTGACACTGCTGTACCCAGCTTCAGTGTTAGCTTTAGCATTAGCCCATGTGAGAAACAGCTTCAGTCTCTTGCTGTGTGTAACCGCTGCGTTATTTAAGGTGGAACAATGAGTTCCAAAAAATAATTCCGCTATCAGCTCCATCATAATGCCAATGCTCGCTGTCAACGGTGCCGGTATCGATTACACACAGCTAGAAACTCGTTTGCTGATGTGTAGAGAGGCCACTGTTCGACTTTAGCGCGGACTGATAAGGCTAAACAAGCACTAGCAACACAGCTAACAGACTAGCATTCATAACCCCAACATATTTCCCTCAAACAGAGGGTTAAGAACGCGTCAAATGACTAAAAACCGCCCAGAAACGGGTTTAACAGCCAACTAATGTTCGCCGCGAGTCGAAGCCGCCGAGTCGCTGTAAAATCTTCGAGTTCTAACGGAAAACGCCGAAGAAGGAGCCTCGCGCGCTTCTTCGTTGGTAAAAGTAAAGGCACGCGCTCGGACTTAACGGTGGTTGTCTCCCCCCCTCAGCAAAAACACCCCCAAACATCTCCAACACTCCCAAATAAACACCTCCACACTTAAACACCACCCAACCGCGCTCACAGACCCAGCAACTCACCGACCTTTCTGCCACAAGTCTTATTTGGAACGTTCAGGCGAGCCGAGTCCTGATTGGTCCGCGGCGCCTCGGAGAAAAGTTAGCGCTGCGTCATTGTCGTTCGATTCAGTTCGGTGCGAACCGACTCCTTCGATCCGAGTCGATTAATCGAACTTTCGCCGCTAGCGATTTTAGCCGGTTTGAGAAAGTTAATTTCACAAAGAACAAAATCCTTCAATGCGATTTCATTAATTGGATCTAATTGATGCTGGTAATAACACGAAGCTTTGGAACTTTATGGAAAATTCCAATTCCAAATGTTGCACATCAGCATTTCTTATGGTCCATACAACATTGACATAACTCAAGTCAGCTCAAAAAACATTTGCCAGTGCTGTAACTGAGACAAATTTGGTCCAAACCCATCTGAGATCACCTTTCTGTCAAACATTATACATCCTCCTAGCACTGAACCAATTAAAAGTTTGACATTATTTAGAGTATTATGTTACATTGTATTCAATCCCTGTTTTGTATTCAAAAGGTTCAATCCCTGCCTCAGATCAATGTCTGCGAGAAGTTTGGCATGTTCTCTGTGTGGGTTTCTTCAGGGAGTTTGTTTCCTCCCACAGTCCAAAAGCATAGGTTGGTGGATTGGCTTGTGCAAGTTTCCACAGGTCTGTGATACCATATCCAGGGTGTGTTCCTGCCCTTGCACCCAGTGAAATAACAAATAAGCTATCACCCAAGCACACAATGCAATAATTCCCTGATTGAAGAACCTTAATTAATAGTTTGGTGCATATTCCATAGTTCAATTGATGTTTCTCCCCGACATTTTTAATCTTGTGCACTTTGGTCAAATTCAGAAATAACTCAGTAACTTTACTATTTGGATATCACCATTAAAAGAGTCCACTATTTCATGTCCTCCATAACGAATGAGATTTAATCATGTTAATGTGATTCATTTGAATGAAATGTCGCACTATTTTCCTAACATACCACCACATTATACCTCCACAGCATTAGCACTTTTAATTAGAGATTACTCTCAAAGTGGTATTACCTCATTGCATTGTTTTTCCAAATTAGTGCATAAATACATCTTTTCCATTTCAGGGTGGCGGTGTTCCCAAATTAGTAATGTAAAAAATGACATCTCTAAAAACTATAATAGGAACAAAAAAATATTTAATCTAAATATAAATTAAATCAATATTAATTTTAACCTCTTGTATATTCTCTTTAGAGAGCCATTACACCTTGCTTTTATTTTATACAACTGATACTGCTTAAACAATACCCCATAAACGCAGCAAGTGCAGTAAAAGTATCTAATAACCAGAGACGATACATTGTTTTAATATGAGTGTAGGAAACTAGTTACACAACCACAACACTGTAACACTATACAGTTTGGGCTGGGAGATGGTTGAGCAATGAGTGCACTACTCCTTGACTGGCTCCTGGTGGCATGCGTTATGTAAATTACATAAATTATGTAAATGAGGCAGCCCTTATTTATTTTTTTTTTTTACTGTGAAGCAGTATCATTCATTCATTATCTGTAACCCTCATCCAGTTCAGGGTCGCGGTGGGTCCAGAGCCTACCTGGAATCATTGGGCGCAAGGCAGGAATACATCCTGGAGGGGGCGCCACTCCTTCACAGAGCAAAGCAGTATCAACTGCACTCTTTCAGTGGCAATAACTTTGAGGTAGTTTTAAAATCTCATTAAACGTTCAGTTCCTATCACTACCCCTGTGAACCATTCAGTTTCTCGAGTGGACCATTTCACATCATTCCCTCCATTTTTATAATGTAATTAGGTAGAAAACGTGGACAATCTGTGGTAAGTAAACCCAGTAACTAAACTGCCCTGATTTCTGTTTGTGAATCTGTAAAATAAACAAACAAACAATCAATAAAAGAGACACTTTTCATCACTTTATTAATGAGCTTAATTATTTATACCAACAAACAAAAACATGGTTTCTCTCTCTCCATCTCCCTCCCGAAATGCAGCTTTTCTTCTGAAGATGAGCTAGGTTTTATTCCCCCGTTTGTGTGTGTGCGTGCGCCAGCATTGTCCAGAATATTCTACATAACTAGAATTCTGGAGTGGACTGGACAGTGAATTGATAAAGTCCAGAACCCTTATCTCAAAGAGAGCATCATGTTTGAGATAAGAACGTTATTCTAATGACAGGCCACATACACAGAAAGACAGTTCTCTTCCCCATCAGATAAAAAAAACAAAAAACTAACAAACAAAAGAAAACATAAACCTTGTGATACAATAAATAAAATAACATTTATGAGAAGGGGACCACAAACGAGGAGGAGGGAAAGAGAGAAAGATAGAGAGAAAGAGACTAAATTTTGTTCAGTTTCCCCCTCTGTACACAAAGGGGGCAAGTTGAAATGTTATGTACAGCAGAGAGGAGGAGAGGGGAGAGAGCAAAGGAGAAACAGAGAGGAGAGGGGAGAAGGAGAGAAAGAGAAAGAGAGAGAGAGACGCACACTGGACCCTATCCGAACCAGCGCTACTCCTCAAGAGAAAACAAAGAGAACAATAGAATAATAACAATAATAACAAAAACAAATTAAAAGTAAAAGGTACATGGTATTTACATATTAGCAGTGGGAGAAGGGAAGAGTGGGGATGGATAGAGAGTACAGGGAGGGACGGAAGGACAGAGAAGGTGAAAAAGCTCCAAATCCAAGACGTTTTGTCTGCTCAAGTGTTTTGGTTTTCAGTCCGGTGCGTGCGTGTCTCTATGGTACGTACAATGAAACAGATTAACAGATCAGCAGCCATTTAAACATGTATACATCTCCTAACTCTACTGCAACACGCACACACGTGTATTTAGAGACTGAGGTTTGACAGACTTGAATGGAATGGAATTGCTAAAGCAAAACGGGTCTTTAAATCCACATCCAGAATTCAGATTCCAGTCCTGGATTTTGTATTTCGCAGGTAGTTGACTGCAGTACGTTTTACAGCATTTTAGACTCTTATCCAGTGCAACTTTGGAGTTGAAACAAGTTACAGATGTTGGTAAGCGTAGTGTTAGGAATCTTGCCCAAGGATTCCTATTCGTATAGTGTGGGGACCTAAACCATAGCCTGCTGTGTGTCGGGGAAGTAACGTAGTTGTTATAGCACAACGTGAAACATCAGGACGCAAACAAATAGACTATGATTGATGTTATTGTTTGGACATCTAATTTACTGCAACCAGGTCAGAAATTAGGCAAAATCCATGTCCAAGAAACACTTCAAACTGGTAATCACAAAATCCAGCACCAGTGTGCTGACTATAATGGTCACTGGAAATAGTCGAGCGACTGTAATGACAGCCTCTGGTGTAATAATGACTTACTTAAAACCCTCATTTATTTCTGACTGTATTTTTCCATATTTTATTGACATCACACAGCAGGGATTCCTGAAGTTGGCTTGTAAGGTTTATTTTGCCTTACCAGAAAATGGCTGACTCAAACAACGAGGGAACTTGTTTATTAAACTCTTATATTCCTTTAAACGTATTTGATCAACAAAACGGTGCAATGTTCCAAAATGAATCTGCAGTAAATGTGAGTAGTTTTGTCTTTTAGCATTAGAGATGCCAATCTCCAATCCCCCACTGCAATACTCCTGAAAGCTACGTGCCATTTTATAAATAACTGCACGACGGTGAGCAAAGCCTTTACTTAATAATGATTAAACAATAATTTTACATCAGTTTAATCTGTGGCTAATTTCAACACCAACCATGGCATCAGAGAACCCACCATGGTCACCACACCAGGACCTGGATTCAATATCCAGATATGAAGACCTCTAGAAACAGAAAAAAATAAAGACTAAAGAAATAAAGATGTGCTGAATGTCTATATTTATGAGGAAAAAGCACTCCTCACATCTACACACACAGCACAAAATGTGCGAGAGAGTGTAGAGAATTAGAAATGATTATAGGGTCCAAGCATTTAATGCTGCTCTAGGCTCAGTTCACCACATCCGTTATTATTACTATTAAATTCACAAAGCTGATCCAAGACCAGCAACCTTTACAGGAACACTCAAGCATTTTTTTTAATCTTCTCTCTACCCTCTGTATCTGTAGTGTTCCACAGAAGAAAAAAAAACATCATCAACATCTTTATAACAGAAGTCAATGGGCAGCTGCTGAACACTTGCAGATCTGAATGACTGGATGGCTCTGAGACAGAAGGGGAAAATGGTGGGTGATGGCAACTTTGTATCACCGGGGTACGAGGAAAACCAACCAGAATAATTCGATTAAACTTCGTAATAACAGTTTTGGAAAACATTTTCCAAGTGTAACTCGTCCAAACACAATGTACTGTTAAAGGCAAATGTCTGCAGTCTATTAATCCACAAGTTTCATTTAAGTTATTCACAGAATTCAACAATGATATACTGGTTTCTACTGGTTCTACTCACTGCGTTTTCTGTTGTTGTTTTTTTTTTGTCACTGGTAATCTTCTACACACTACAGATACAGTAGAAAGAGCTTAGATTAAAAAAAAATAGGAGTATTCCCTTCATTTTAAAAGATTTACTAATGTTTATGCTCAGTACCCAGATTTACAAATCATATGAGAAGCCCTTTTTCCAGCACTGCCACAGAGTGGATGGGGAAAAATAAAATGTAGGGGAGGAAAAAGCACATATTCTAACATACACTTTCCAATTATTCCTGACCAAAAAAGTGCAAAAGTAGCACATGATTCCGGGCACATGGACAAAACCTGTCTCTCTCATAAAAACACTTATGTTTCCACACTCCCTTCAAGAACATGGTCTCATTTAGGAAAGAAAACTAACAAAATATAGATAGATAAAGATAGATAAAACTTTTTTTTATATTTAAGAGAAAACTAAAACAAAAGAGTGCAGCCTTGTTTTCTGGATGCAATCCGTTCTAAAACATAATTAATAAAAAAAAATTATAAATGGGATGGACCTCCAGAGAGACACAGCGATGAGGGGAGGATAAATGTGCATCTCTCCTCCTGCCACTAGGGGTCTGCAATGCCTCAAAAAACCATTCCTTGTGTTGCTTTAAAGCGCACAGGACAAAAACCTTAAAAAAGCTTGAAACAAACCATAAGGACAGATAAAAACATGCTCCTGTTGGAACTGACAGGGCCTGAAATGTGCAGGTGGTTCACAGGTGAGGAAATGAGTGAGAAAGACTGGTTTTGGAGCTGGAAGAAGGAAGGACTGAGGGCTAGATGACAGGAGGAGAAAGGTAAGAGGATGACGAAAGATTGGAGGAGAAGAGTAGGTTGAAGGGAAGGGAAGGGAAGGTTGAAGTAACACAGAGGGAACGCTCAGGTACTGTTGCTCAGGGCTCCTGGTACTGAGCTGGACTGGGCTGGACTGTCCGACACAATGCCTTCTGCAAGCACAGAGAGCATTCGTTAACCACAAATAACACCACAAACAAATTAATGTCAAACATGTTCTGTTATATACAAGTAATAATAATCTCTATAAAAGGATTTTGGTGCTGATCTAAAACATAATCCATTCACTCACACACAAATAAACAGGAGTGGTCTACTGAGAGCAAATACAGGGGTTCAACAATGAAAGTGAAACACCTGGTTTTAGACCACAATAATTTATTAGTATGGTGTAGGGCCTCCTTTTGCGGCCAATACAGCATCAATTCATCTTGGGAATGACATATACAAGTCCTGCACAGTGGTCAGAGAGATTTTAAGCCATTCTTCTTGCAGGATAGTGGCCAGGTCTCTACGTGATGCTGGTGGAGGAAAACGTTTCCTGACTCGCTCCTCCAAAACACCCCAAAGTGTCTCAATAATATTTAGATCTGGTGACTGTGCAGGCCATGGGAGATGTTCAACTTCACTTTCATGTTCATCAAACCAATCTTTCACCAGTCTTGCTGTGTGTATTGGTGCGTTGTCGTCCTGATACACGGCACCGCCTTCAGGACACAGTGTTTGAACCATTGGATGTACATGGTCTTACTGGTGCAATGTGCAAAGACAGGTGTTTCAGTTTCATTGTCCAACCCCTGTAGGTATCAACATATAATCAAATTCTGTACCATGTGAAGCAGAGGTGGTCTGAGAGCGAGCGTGAGGAGGAATGAGAGTGGAGTTCAACTGTGGCTGGATTGACAGCTCTGTGGAAGGAGAGAAGACAAAATGCTTTAAGCACAACTGCAAAATTTAAATGTGGAACATTTTATTTACAGTGAATAAAGTGTAATCTTGCTGATTATTACACAGGTTTTTGAATAAAAGTAGAGAGCTTTCTTAAAATCAGTAAATTCAGTCTGTATGTTTCACCCATTATGGACACACAATTTCCATTGAGCATGAAATGAAATGGGGTGTTCTGGAGCAACTGCATATAAGCCTAAAGTCACAATGCTCAATGCCAAGGGCTAATGAGATATAAACCTAGCTGAATATTTCTGTTTCGGTATCTACTGTATAGCCTTCACAGAGTAAAAGTTGTGTGCTTCAGAGCAAATGTTTCATAATCAGGAATGCTCAAATATTTAATAATATACACGTAATTCAACAAACTGACCAAACCATCAGGCACATATCATCTCTGACGCTAAACACATAAAATAATTAAAATATGGCATGACTGAGTTGCACTTGAAAGCTGCACTAACCCACAGGGCTGAAGTTGAACAGCATGGGCAGCTCTCTGCCGCTGGGCAGCCGAGCATTGGGCTGGCGCAACTCGTCAAAGAAGGCGTGAGCGCAGGCCTCCAGGGGAGATAGACGCGTCACAGGCGTGTACTCCAGCAGACGAGAACACAACGAGATCGCCTCCGGAGGCGTCCTGGGCTTAAACACCTGATGAACACAAAAAACACACATCTATTAAAAGGGCTGCCCTGATCACCTGTGGAAACTGGCCTTATGATTTAGTTATTTGGCTTAAGGGATGATAATAACTAATAAATAATCAGTATTTGCAATGAAATATACATGCAAGCTATGCACTTTATTACTAGTGACCACTAATGATTATGTAGCTATTAAACCTGATGATTGCAGGCATTAAGTTATAAATTTTATGACATAACACAATATATATTGTCAAGCCCCGTTCCGGTAGATATTGGTGTGTTCTCCCAGTGTCCGAATGGGTTTCCTCCCAGTCCAAAAGCACACGATGATAGGTGAATTGACTACTCAAAATTGCCCATAGGTGTGAGTGTATGTTTGAGTGTTTCTCGCCCTGTGAAAGACTGTCTCCCCCTCCAGGGTGTGTTCCTGCCTTGCACTCTGTGATTCGGGGTAGGGTCCGGACCCACGGCGTCCCTGAACCAGATAAGGGGTTACAGACAATGAATGAAAGAAATGGTATGTGTTGTGCTACTTAGGTTTAATAAATTGGAAGAGATTAACACTGCAATAAATCCAAATAAACCGCACTAATGACACTTTCTTTGTAAGGAGACATGTAGACGGTCTGTGTTCTAGAAGTAAGGTCGATATTCACAATAAACTTGAGGCAGCTGTGCCCTATTGTTTAGAGAAGTGGCGCTTAAACACCAAGAGCTTTTGATAGCATATTTAAATAGGCCTCAGACTCCAGGCTGGTACCTTAGTCCAGGGATGCGCTTTGATCTGTGGGAATTTGAACTCTGTGTAGTTGGGATTCATCTCCCTAATCTGTTCTCTCGTCGGTGTCCCCAAAACCTGCAGGGAGAAAAGCAGATTGTCATGGGTCAGGAACATGTGTTGGATTAACGTTTGCCTGGGAAATTATCCGACTTTAGTTCCCCTGGTGATCTCTCATTAGGGAATATTATTCTGTAACACAGGATAAAGCTGGGGTAGAATCCCACTCAAAAGTAAGAAACAGTTTCTTATATAGCAGTGAAATGACTTTCCATTTCAAGTCAACGGTGCATGTGTAACCCCTGGAAGTTAAATACGGTAAAAACCACAATATATAAGTGGGTCAAGACACATGTCCATAGGAATGCACATCAAAAATCACCACATCTTAATAATAAAAATCACCTTAATGATTTCAACTAGCTGGTCAACTCCACTGTCACCAGGGAAAATGGGTTGTCCCAGCAACAGCTCAGCCAATACGCAGCCAGCCGACCAGATATCAATGTTGGAGGTGTAATCTGTGGCTCCAAAGATGAGCTCTGGGGCTCGGTAATACCGCGAACAGATGTACGAAACATTTGGTTCTCCACGAACTAACTGCTTCGCACTGTGAAAAGAGAGAGATCAAATCATGAACACATTCAGAGGTTCTCCCAGACCTCAGGTGACAACAACAACAGGACTGCAACAAAATGTTCAAACAACCGTATTTGTACAAAATTTTAAATGATATAGGCTTAATAAATCCTGAAATTGTGCTTTTAAAAACCTATTTTAAACATGAGAGTCCCACACTGTGGAGTATAAAGAACTCATACATAAATATTTATGGTAAATGACTTACTGCTCCTTTAAGATCTATACTTGGTAACAGAATTTTTAGATATTAAATTTAGCCCTATATCTGAGTCAAAAGCTCAAGCACCCCAGAGGGAACCCACCTGCCGAAATCACACAGCTTGAGCACGGCTGTGTCCGGGTCCACCAATAGGTTCTGTGGTTTGATGTCTCTGTGGCAGACGCCTTGGGAATGAATATATGCCAGACTGCGAAATAACTGATACATATACACCTGAGAGAGAGAGAGAGAAAAAAGAAAGAGAAAGAGAGACAGAGAGAGAAAGAAAAAGAGAGAGAGAAAGAAAGAGAGAGAAAGAAAGAAAAAAGAAAAAGAAAGTGAGAAAGAGAGAGAAAAAGAGAGACAGAGAGAGAAAATAGAAAGAGAGAAAGAAAGAAAGAGGGAGAGAGAAAAAGAGACACAGCAAGAGAAAGAAAGAAAGAAAGAGAAAGAAAAAGAGAATGTTTAAGCACAGATAAAGAAAGAGTAAGTACTTTAAATGTTATCGATATTTTTATGAAATGGGTCACAATATGATTTTTGATCATATGGTTGGTGCTGTTTAGCGAGCGGTACAGAGCAGGGACGAACCATCAGGGGAAAATATTAAAGTACATTTTTTCTGAAAAATAATGTAATTGTGATTTCAACTGCAATTACTTTACTTTACTTTAAAAAGGTCCAATCCTACTGTTACAACCAAGAATATCTAGTGTTAATTCTGAGCAGTAAACACAGTCCCTTGGTTAATAAAAGTACTGGAAATGTGCCTGTGTAGTTAATGTGTTAACAATAAAAATCATCCATCAATCAATTTGGCTTTAAGAAAATCATTAACTATTAAAAATGGTTCATTCACAGCAATTATAAAAAGCTTAAGAACAAAAAAAAACTGTTATTCTGTTATAATATTATCCCCATAATCATCATCTTTGCGGCTTAATCCATTTCAGGGTTGTGGTATAATATTGTCCTGGATAAGGTAAAATAAATATTTTGAGTAGACACCTTTATACCTGGTATAAAAGTAAATAGCAGGGTATCGCCATGGCATCATAACAAAATAATGAAATTTGGAAACTGAAGAGACACTTCTTTTCCTGTTGCTAGTTATTATGGTGGTGTTGTTTTAATGATGGTGTTTGAGTCGATGGTTATTATGCTATTTTTTTTTAGGGTTACTGAGATGAACAAGCCCAATGAGAACTCACTTTAACGTAGATGATTGGGATGGTGGTCTTGGCCTTGTTGAAGTGGCGCGCCACCCTGTACACAGTCTCTGGAACATAATCTAGCACCAGATTCAGATACACTTCATCCTTCTAAAAGACAAAAGGCAGAAAAATTGGTGACAGTGTGAAAAATATCATAAAGAACATCCAAACGGCACAATGCATTTAAACAAGTTATAAAAAAATATATATAAATAAAAATGAATTGTGTGTCAGCAATCTGTTGTGAAACATACTCTCAAACTGCTGGTAAATACAGGAGGTCCTCGGGTTACGTCTGTCCTGAGTTACGATGTTTCGTGGTTACGACACATCTCCCATTTACTGTATAAAGCCTTGTTTCGACTTAAGTGGTTTTGCATCGTAAACGTCGTAACGCGAACTTCGTGTTTGGTGTGCGCGGCGGAAGAATACACGATTACACAGCTCGGGACCGAGGAGGATAGGTGTTAGGATAGGATAAGTGCGTACAGTATGTACCGACTTACACCGAAAATCGGTTTACGACACAACGTAGGAACGGATCAACGTCGTAAATCGAGGACCCCCTGTATTATTAAAATATTCTCGCATTAAAATGGCGCAGCCCAAACGTAAACTGAAAATATCACACGCTGCCCACTGTATTTCGCCACATCACATTTAATAATTATAATTATCACAAGTTAATAACATTTTTTTTAAAATAATTATTATTACTGCATCACAGAGCAGGACAACAATGACATCATTACCACAGGTTATTATTCATTACACATAGTTTACATATTTTAACCATTTCAAGGTATACATGGTGTTTTCAGGTACCTTCTCTCCACTGGAATAGAAGAAGTAACGTAGCCTAACAATGTTGCAGTGGTCCAGCTTCCGCATAATCTGTAGTTCTCGGTTCTGTACAGATGGAAAGAAAGAAAGAGGGATTAATACAATTATTTTTAAGTATACTGAGGCAATTCATGAAACTTGACCATCACTAAATCTGAGAGGTTTAGAGCTAGGATGTTTAGAACCTCACATACCTCATTATAAGAGGTATTGCTTTAAAATGCAGATGATACTATACAACATGAAATACATTCTTTTATTCTGAAACCTTGAGGCTCCCCGAGTTTCCATGCCCCTGCAGCAGACAAGAGCTGAAAGGCCGTCGGCAACAAAATTAATCTATTACACTGTAGACTACACACATACTGTGTACTCAAGACATTATTCTGAGGACCCATGTTCTACGCTGTCCCAGTACACAAAATGCTGAGCAGAAATTGCCATCGCCGGCTGAATGAAACCCATCAGTGGAGGGCAGAGCCTGTTTGCCACTTTGTGATGTGAGAATCTGTGCGAGGAACCAGAAGTAACGACAGTGTGTGCGGGGGAGGAGGGTGGGTCCCTCCTGTAGTCATTTTAAATGTAGTCTGGATGCAGGATGCAGCCCACAAACGGTGAAACAAGACCATTCGGTCAGTTTGTCCTGGTCGGCCCCAGTCATAAAACAAACATGCGATAGCATGAATGGTAGTGCAGAAATTTCCAACTATACTACAGATCGATCTGAGTCACAGATCTAGACCCGCATTTATGTGACAGCATAAAGACGAGGTCAAAACAGGCATTACACACATTGAGGAAAAAAGTGCTGAGAAAAAACAAGAATGGAGAACAAAGAGAACCAATGAAACATGGCTTAAAAACCAGAGCTTCTCAGTTCCTCCTCCGATCTCACTGCTGTGCTTTTGGGTCTAGGTGAATAGAGGCTCATTATCATTTAAAGGAACAGGCGATTACTCTGACTATACTAAACACAGACTGTGTAGACGATGGGAGAAGGCTGCTGTGGTGTTTGACATTTGTGGTATGTTGACTAAAGCATGTTTCATCAAGACCCCAGATCTGTGTCGATTTATGGAAAAATGGTCTGTCATCTTTAATTTTGAGGTAAAGTACTTACTCACACTTAGCCAAACACTTCAGACTTTAAGTGTCTCATCTGTGATCAAGCAACAACCCCAAGAAAAACCTTCATTATAATATGACTGAATCACTAGTAAACTAAATCAGAAACACAGCAAGCTAACCACCAAGTGAATGTTAACACAGCACACAAACAAGCTCGCTCAGCTACGTCTTTCTGCTTGTCGCCCATTCATTCATCCATCCATCATTGTCTTTCTTTAAATTCTGCACATACACTCTCTGAATACCCAAGAACCCCAGAAACCTGCAAAATAAAAGCTCTATATCATCACAACATCAAACATAGTACATCATGTGAACACAGCATCTGTCCTTCACACAGTGTGAAATTGTTTTAACGAATGGACAAATAAAAATGCTCCAAATTTACTTGGAAATAAAATTCTTTATCCATTGACTTCCATTAAATGGTATTTCTAAAAATATACTATTTTGGAGATACAGGGTTTTCTTTGAACAGCCAAGCTATTTTAGGTGAGTCAAGGACACAGTCAAGAGTACAACATCTGTATATGCGCACCCTGTCTCATTTCTCCCTGCCTGTGCTATTTTGTTTAGTTCTGCTTCAATGACAGAGCAGACTGGGAGTGTTGAACTAAGAGATATCAATCTAACATGCTCGTTAGAGTATTAGGGCTATACCCAGACCGTTCTAAGATCAGCATTTTACTGCACCTTGTTTCCTGCGCTAAAACCATAGAAGAGCTTTTACCTTCTGGACCACCACCATAACCTCAAATGTCAATGTAAAATGCAGGACATCACTTGGAGATCATAGCACAATTTGAAACTGACAAATCAACTACTTTTTCTGTAGATAGCTATGGTTGTGTTATTGTCATTACTGAATTTGTGTTAGTATTTTTCTGGCCACTCTTACCTTAAATCTCTTGTCCTGCAGAACCTTCTTGATTGCAACCATTTCCTGGCTGTCAATGAGTCGGGCCTGATAGACCACTCCGAACGAGCCATTCCCAATCACCTTAATGTCTGTGTAAGACACTTCCTGAGGGCGGTCCGGACCTTGACCCGGCGTCGCTACCACTGTGGTCACCTTACCACTGTCCCCTAAACACAAAAACAAAGGAGATTATAAGGAGTTATATTTCAAATAAAGGGCAGTTAAAGAAAAACTCACTTGCACATCATACAAAATTGCTACAGCAGCTGTTTGCAGTCCTTAGCAAAATGTGCTGTTGGCTTATGGGCAAACATCTACGATGCTGGACATTTTGAGAAAGTAACCTCTCAAAATACTAAGATTAGTCAGCCATAGCTTGGATGATTGTGTAGTTCAATAGATTGTATATTCTCTTATCTTCTCATTACAAATTTTTTAGTTAGGAACAAATCATTTGTGAGACAACTCATTGTTTTAAAATGGGAAAAACCGACACGTCTGTAGTCAATGTGTGTATCACGTTTTGCTCCAGACGCTGGCTGAGGTGAGATTTTATTTGCATGTGTACAGGAAAAAAAAAGAAGCATTAAATCCAATATGACCATTATGTCTCACGTCCATTCGTTGAATGGTGTGCGGTGAATGGTGATTTGTTGAATCTTTTTTAATCTAAGATTTGACATGGCCACACAGACCAACAGATTTCAGATTTAAGGCCCTTTAGCTTTGGTAATTTGAACGTAGCCCTAGTTACCCTAGGACACATTGTTAAAATAAACATAGCAGCAGCACACGGTCGTGCCAAAAGAACACCATAATAAAAAATAAAAAAAAATACAGACAACAGACTATGCAAAGTGACTACAAAAATATTTCTACACACAACTACTACACTAAACAGAGCATAAGACATCAACGACAAAAATAAGGAAGTAGACCAGCTGCAGGTCTACAAAAGCAAAGACTGTTTTGGAAATAGGAAAGTCTGTACTTTTGGCGTAATTTTTTTCCACTCATACAAGACAAGGCTCCTCTCTGTTTAAACGGGCAGAGACCTACAAAGTAAAAACCAAAGTAACATTTTCATATCCCTGATATAATCTGACAATATTTCACAGTGTTTAGTACAAATAGCGCAACCCCACCCCGTGCAAAACAAAATGTTTTCAGCTTGTTCTGGTTACGGTACATGTGCATATCTCCACAGCTACGAAAGGCTTTTTCCAGCACTCTGATATGCTTTTGGAATTGAAGAGCTTCTTAATTAATGCCTGTTTCACACATCAATTCTGGAGAATTTCTAGAGAAACTCCAAAAGATCAGGCCCCGAGATGTCCCGGAGTGGTCAATCACACTTGCAGCTCACAGTGGGAGATTGCTTTAGGCATGGCGCAGCGCCTGTGCAATGCGTGCAAGAGAATCGCAGGAACATTTCCTGCACCGTTCTCACATGTGCCGACTCTGACTTTACCCAAAGTCTTTACTAGGGCACCACCAGGATAAAGTCTGGGTTATGTCCACGATGAATGTTGCAGGGGGCTGCGTTCACAAATACAGTAAACTCGGAACATTACAAGATTATAGGTCATGTGTGAGATGGGCATAAGAGACATCATGTCGGGCATTACAAGCTTTCTGATTCATTCTTCAGCCAGTGATATGTCTTCTTCCTTATAAAGTCTCTGGTAGTAATCAGGCTGTCAATCTTCTCATATCATCACACTGCCAATCCCTGTCTTGTTCATGCAGCAACACTCCAGCTGCTGTAATTATCTGGTCAGTCTTCAGGTTGTGTGGATGTCACAGCCACCTTAAACCCTATGGTACTTTCCAGCAGGTGCTAGTATTCAAAAACCTGCATTTAAATATCTGCTCATTTCCTACACTAAGGAGCAAGGAGCATGACTTATCGCTGAAGCAGCAGGAACACACCCTTCAGTGTATTTGAACAGAGGTGGAGAGACACCAGGGCCTACATTCACAAATCGCCAGCCTTTTTCTGGGTCAGTGTCTTAACCGTGACTAGAAACAAGAGGGACAGATCGCATCTTAGATCAGCTCTTCTAAATTGATCTGCCTTAAGAACACAAGCTCACAAATCCAACAAACAAAAGAGCATAAAGAGATGGTCTAGGAGCAAGAAATTCCTGGAGATGATAGGTCTTTCCTCATTCACAGACACCAGGGAAAACGTAGTTAATTCTGAAAGTAAAATTAGAATATTATCCTCCATGTCCTTTCAGTGGGACGGGTGACACAGTGGGAGGGGGTTAGCTCTAAGCTCAATGTTTTTGAAGCTAATGATAAATTAACTATGATTCATACTAAATCTCATGTGTAAAGCATTTTTGAGTTGTATGACAAGCGCTATATAAAACTCATGTATTATTATTATTATTATCATCATTCAACATGCTCATCTGGGGCACAATATAAACCGTAATAAACATTGATTAGAAGCATCTGTATGGTACAAGCATAACTCAAATATAAGGAAAGAGCATATCAGACTTTAAATGTATTTGATTAAAACAGTGCAACAGAAATGATTATGAAAACTACTATCGCAGATAAACAGCTTATACCTGGGGTTTCTTATTTGGGTGTGTCACAGACTACAAAATGACCACAGAGACGTCTCACGACGTGGCACAGCTAGGAACCGCACCTAAATCTTTCTCTGTGGGGTTTGCTTCTGCAACTCTCTCCACCGAGAGGACCCTTTGAGACCGCATGAACAGGAAATCAGTGAGAACATGCCAAAGCAATTTTTCTCACTTATTTACACCTACAACAGAGTGATGGGGAATATTTGGAACAAAATACGGGCTGCAATTTTGAGACCACACAAAGTTTCCACAGAACACAGAACCAATCCAGCTGTGAGACCTCTATCCAGTCAAATAATACAGCAGCACTGTATCTGAACTTTCAAACATAAATCAACAAAGACTTCACAACGTCTCCGCGCATTACAGTTTTCAACTTGAACTGAGTAAGAGAACCTGACAAGTGAATGCACATTTACCTAGTTCTAAAACATGACGTTGCAGTTACTGATTCTCAAAGTGATCTAAAGAACAAGGCTGAACAATACGGACAAAATGCTGTATTCAAATTATCCAAATCATTTCTAAAAATTTTTAAATGTGTATGTATCAACACTGGCAGATGAGACAACTGGTCTCTCAAGTGATGCTACAGTTTGCCCCAAATATCAGAAGATTGTGGGTTTGACCCTAGGTGATGCCTCTGCACTCCGAGACAAGGAGTTCCAAGAGTGCCATCTTCCTGTCACCAGCCCATACATGTAGTTGTCATTTGATATAACAGAATTAGGCAGTTTGTGTTCTCCTCCAACTGCATAAAGCCATTTAAAAAGATGCAGTGGTTGGCCTCACATCTCTTAAGGGTAACGTACTTGACGTCACATTGCCAGACTTGGAAAATTATTAGGAAGTAATCTAGTGTGTGGAAAGTTTATCCATTTTTATGTTTCATGACCACTGCAATGGCCCAAGTTTGAAGCACTACTTCCATGCCTTATTGCAGTTTTTCAATGGTAAAAATGATTAGGTTTGAAACCCAACTTACACAAGCTAGAGAGAAGACTACGAAAAAGTTGATCCTTTCGTCACTGCTACGATGACGGTGATTAAGATTGTAACTTTTTGAGGTTGGAGATTCATCAGGATATGTAATCATTCATATTATAAATTTTATGTGGTGATGTGCCTCCCAGACCACCTCTGAAGCTAGTTTGTGAGATCAGATCACGCTGCGTCTCTGAGATGCACTGACCCCATTTACATCTGTACTTAGAGATGTTCACTTAAGATCACTCATCCAAGAAGAATGTTCATGACAAGTGTAAATTGGGCCTATGAGGAAAAATTACAGATATATGGAACTATATGTAGTGCTCTAAATTACTGATATAAATTGTTTTTACAATAACAAAGATCATTATACAGCAACAACTTTCTCCAATACAAATAATTGCACAATAATGTAACTCTATCTTTGCCCTGTGGACACACTATGTAGCATGAGCTGGATATATAACACATTCTTCGTAAGTCTTTACATTCCAAACAGGCTTAGCCAAGAACTCAAAATATGTTGCCTGCTGCTCATGACACTTCTAACTCTCATCTACTGAAAGCAAACCTTCATTAAAGCCTGTAGGAATCCAGTGCACTGATCAACAGAACTGAGTTACACTGTAATTCAAGCACAGGAACAAATCAGTATCTCACTTGGTAGAGTGTTTTAAAGAATAAGCAGTAAATACTAATCATGTACATTTACATTATATGAAAGGATTTGACAGAGGGTGCTTTTTGGAATGAACCCATAGGTGCCAAAAAAGTTTTGGAAGCCAATGGCTATAATGAAACAGTTATTATAGGCATTTCTGAATAATTTATTCTGTGCACTCAGATTTCTATATCACTTTAGTTTTACTGGTCTGTGCCCAGTCCTGCCCCTTAGGATCCATCACTCTGCTTCAGCTTTAATTTAAACACTTTTTAAAGGGCCGTCTCAAATCCAAGTCCAGTCAGTCCCGAGTTACGATGTTTCGTGGTTATGACAAAACTCCAGTTTACTGTACAAAGCCGACTTAAGTGGTTTTGCGTCGTAAACGTCGTAACGCGAACTTCATGTTTGGTGTGCGCAGCGGAAGAATACACGGTTACGCGGCTCGGGACCGAGGAGGATAGGTGTTAGGGTAGGATAAGTGCTTACAGTATGTTATTTATGTAAAGTATGTACGAATGTTCCGGCTTACACCAAAAATCGGTTTACGACGCGACGTAGGAACAGATCAACGTCAAGGACCCCTTGTATTTTGTGACTGGAGCAAGGGCAGCGCACGATTTACTACATCACTGTCTTTGATGTCTGGAATAAATGTCTCATGAGCTCCTGCATTTGAAAATGTAAAACATTCACTAAGGAAAAAATCACATGGATTGGTAATACAATGTATATACAAATAAAAATATGTTATTTCTGACTCCTACAATGGCAAAGTTTATTAAGGTGGCCTTCTGTAGCTGCTGGGCATGTATTGATGTGCTTCAGCATTCACACTAGTCAAAAATACAATACTTAACTTCACAGGCCAGGTGTGGTGTATGAATATTTGTATGCTGCAAGTCAAGAATGCACAATTCTCCCACTGGTAACCTATCGCTCTGGGGAGTTTAGCTCTAGCCCAATGTAACACAGACGTAACAGGTAATGAAAGCCTTTTCAGGCATCTGACTGAGACAGGTGTTTTGGAACTAAACTTTGCTTGGTGGTAGAGCTCCAGGTCCAGGTTTAGACATTTCTGTTTAAGACAAGACCTTAGAATATCTCCTTAGATTATGTTACTGTAATGTATATGTAATACAAATAAGACCTGCCTTAGGTATTACATTTTAGGATTTGTTTCCCTGTATGAAAATAAACCTTTGCCACATCTTGGGTGTAACGTAATTAATTTAGCATTGATCCAGGTGATTACACTTGTGTCAGAGGTTTGTTCCATCAGTTCATCACAGGGGCACAAACTGACTCTCGTCTCTCTCTTGCTGTCTTATAAACGAAAGATAATTCTCTGACTCTGATTTTAAGTCCTGCCCTGTCCAGGGTGTGTTCCTTTCTTGCACCCAAAGATTCCAACTAGTCTCTCGACACACCCTGTCCAGTATGAAGTGGTTACAGAAGATGAATGAAAGAATTAATTAATAACTGTATTAAATCATCAGTCTGATTACCAGAAGAAAAATAAAATCACTGCAACTAAAACTTCAACTGGAAAACTGCTTTTGTTGCCAAATGCTTAAATTCTAGAAACGTTCTACACATGCACCAGTGAATTTTAACACTTTAGAGGCTGTGAAGGCAATGTTTACTGTCTCTACAGGTTGACACCTCTGAGAATTATATGTTGGGAAAAGTCCATTGGGAAAAGTCTTAGAAGTCATGCTCGTTTCAATCAGGTAGGACAACATTCAAGAAAATTTCCAGGATGTCCTGAAATCAGAGTTCCTAGTCATTGATGACAACTTAAGTAACTTGCTATTAATGCAGCAACAAAAGACACTGATCAATTTAAATTGGAACAAAGGCCTGTGAGAAAAATAGTGTTCCTTTCCATAGAATCACAGACTAATCAAAGGGACAACATAGAGAGGCATGATGCTTAAGGATGACGTTTGTTAGTCCAACTAGCTGCCTTCGTCAAAATATGCCTTGATAAACTTTAAAGGAGACGTCCATGACTGTGGAGAAACAGAACAGAAGCTCAGGGTCTTTTAAGGTGGAACGGTATGTTTAAAAAGAAACACGACTGTTGTTTGTACGTGGCTGAAGGTTAACTTGTCTGTAAGTTTTTATTCATTGTTTGAATTACCACAGAAACTCATTTGTAACTTTCGTTAATGCAGTTAGCCGTCTCCCGATTTTGGAGACATATGCACCTTAAGTGATCCAAAACAGCAAAAATAAGCCGATGTCAACCTATGGAACATGAATAGAGCAAATTCTTCTGGATTTGTGAACGTCACCTTTAACATAACATTCATTCACTCATTATCTGTAACCGCTTATCCAGTTCAGGGTCACGGTGGGTCCAGAGCCTACCTGGAATCATTGGGCCAAGGCGGGAATACACCCTGGAGGGGGCGCCAGTCCTTCACATGGCAACACACGCACGGACACTTGAGTCGCCAATCCACCTACCAACGTGTGTTTTTGGACTGTGGGAGGAAACCGGAGCACCCGGAGGAAACCCACGCGGACACGGAGAAAAACACCACACACCTCACAGACAGTCGCCCGGAGGAAACCCACACGGACACAGGGAGAACACACCACACTCCTCACAGACAGTCGCCCGGAGGAAACCCACGCGGACACAGGGAGAACACACCACACTCCTCACAGACAGTCGCCCGGAGGAAACCCACGCGGACACAGGGAGAACACACCACACTCCTCACAGACAGTCACACGGAGGAAACCCAAGCGGACACAGGGAGAACACACCACACTCCTCACAGACAGTCACCCGGAGCAGGAATCGAACCCACAACCTCCAGGCCCCTGGAGCTGTGTGACTGTGACACTACCTGCTGCACCACCGTGCCACCTTATCATAACATGGATTTCTTTAATGTTTCACCATTGTTAAATATTCACTCTTTTTCTTGTTCTAACAAAATTAAAACAGCCTGATTAATTCAGGATTTCATTTCATCATTGTTATCTAGCTCTACATTTTTTTAATAAGTTAAACTAAGTTGTTGATTTTTTTCCTGATACTACTGTTCCTCAAGTTCCCACAACATTAATGTCTCAATGATTATGCGTTTTTCAATCCTTGATATTTGAATGTAAAAACAGCAGATATCGAAACTGTTCTGTTACGCAGCTTTCTTAACCGAATTCTATAAGCTGATCATACAAGTTACAAAATAAACTAAATAAACTGTGGAATACAAAATAAGTTTTAAAGCTCATTCTTAAGTCATTCATTCTTTAAAATTGCCCTTATATTTTTTTTTGTCTTTTCTAAAATTCTATTTCCTGTCCATTAATTCCTTCTGTGTCTTTGCTTTTTCTTCATTCCTTTTCTATATATTCGTTCTCTTTTCTTTCTCTCATGTCTACCCTACATTTACATTTGGTAAATGTTCTTATCTAGAGTGATGACCAATTTCAATCATATTACAGATACTGACTAATACAGTGTGAGAAGTCTTACCCAAGGACTCTAACTGGTGTAGCTTGGTGTTTCTGCATGAGCTGGTTAGTGAACACCAGTTTGACACATGGATTGCGGTAGTGCTATGCACTATGCTATTCCATCTGCTAGATGACAGGATATTATGTCCACAATGACTTGTCTGCACTAGCTCAAGTGGCCTTAAATCCTAAAACATTCTGATGGAAAGGCTATCTTTCTTTGCCTTGCTCCTTTTCTTCTTTATTTTAAATGATATGGATATGTCTTTAGAACCACTGTCATATTCCAAACATCTTGCTTTGCAAGGACTGGATTGATTCACTTCAAAAGCTGCACATCTATTCAGTCTTTCAAGCAATTTCACTGTCACAGGCAAATTTCCAGTCAGAACAAAAAGTCATGAGAGTTGTGGAGCGTTTCTGTCATCTCGGTCATTGGTGGTGAGAATAGCTGTCATAAGTCAGTCATTTTCTTGCATTGACGTTTTGATAAATCCAACCATGTTAAATATTACCGTAAGTGTTTAGTCTCAGCTAAGTGTTCCTGCAAGATTTACAGTTTTGCAAAATCAAATCTCTTTAGATGTGAGAGCGTGTCAAACTACAGTCTTGAAAAAGCATTCTAGGATATGCAATACAAAGCATCATGTCAAAGTAAGACACCAACCTATGAAAAATATGTATAACATTCATTTAAATATATTGTAGCCTATATATAGCAGAGTAAATAGGTTTAGACCTGGCCTTAGTCTCATTGCAAGCAGGACCGTGGGCTTGTCTTTAATAAATTGTAGCTCGTTTTGCCTCCATGGTTTGTTTAATACTCTTTATGAGGATAATGTTTATTGGACAAATAGAACATTATCACCTCTTTCGATGGCAAAAACAAGGCTAGCTATGGTCAGACGACAACAGCCGGCTGCCTACAGTCGGTGACCGCTGACTTTTCTAACGAGACTGAAGCCAGATTCTTTTCTAGCATTTTTCTTTTCTTCGCTTTTATTCAAAAATGCCTTTGTATTCTGCGACTCATTAAGTGGAAATATTAGATTTAGGGCATTTTCTCGCATTGTAACCACTGTATTGTCACACTGATGCCATTATAAGTCGTAATGTCTAAATATAATCTCATGTATTTACTCCTTCTGTTACAGTGAACTAAAATCTGTCTTTTTAAAGAACATATTCCACTCTAACGTTTTCAAAAACAAGGCTAGCCGCGGTTAGCCTCGCCAGCTAAAGTAGGTTACCGTTGGCTTTAAAAACGAGGCTGGAAGTGAACGTTAGCTTCTCCTTTAATTTCCCCGTTCCACCTTAAATGCTGCAGCGGTTCCATTCGGAGCGCCTGGGGCATTTAAGGTAGAACTGAGCACTCTGAAAAAGAATGTAAGCTCAGCTTCGGCGAGCCTGTGGACTATTTAAGACGGACTTAGGATGCTAGAGTTGAACCTTCCCCATACTCACTGCCTAGCTTCAGGTTCCCAAAGGCGGACGAGCTAGCTCCGGAGGCCTGCGCAGAAGCCCCGGACTTTCCTGCCGCGCTGACGCCGGCCACTGCGGCTCCGGAGGCGGCCGCGGAAGCTCCCGGAGGCTCGGCAAATGAGCTGGTCCTGGGCCGCCCGCTGCCGCTCATTTTCGCGTTTTAAAAGAGTGCAGCGGCGGGAGGAGGAAAAACGGGCGTCGGCGGACAGGACGCGTCAGTCTTAAAGATAATCACCCTTATATGACTGAGATAAAAAAAAATAAAAATAAACATAAAGAGCGCCGAAGTGTACTGCAGCTCTGACTCTTCTTTCTTCCCCCCGTTCTCAGCGGCGCTGATGGACCTGACGTGCAGCAGGGGCGCACTGCTTCATGGGAAATGTAGTTGGCCATGGGAAATGTAGCTAGAAATTTTGAAATAGTTTAGTGTATATCTAGTGCATATTTACAGTGTTAGGAAGACATTTAAAATAATTGAATGCAAAGTTGTAGAACTATGCACCCAAAGCTGGAGAGTTGTTTTTAAAATGCTTTATTATGGTTAATACCACCTTTATTGCAAACATTTTGCCTCAGCTATTATTTTGTTTAAGACATCTTGATATCCAAATTTGTTACAAATGTAAATATGGCTGTTTGGAAATAATTGTTTTATTGATTTGCTCATTATTTTACAGCTGACATTTATGGGATTTATTGGTCACACACCTTCATACTTATAAGGAATTTAGCTGTAGTTTCACCACCAAGAAATCAGCTTTACATGAATTTGTTGTTTCTTATGACATAACAAAAAACATAATTTTTCATGTTCACTTTCTAATTAAAAAAAAAAGACAAGCACAAGTCAGATTTTTTTGATACCATGCTCTATGAGCTAGCATATACGTTAATAAACTGATACATAATTAGAGAAAATAAACTGAATCAGACATATTTTAAATTAAAGTAATGGCCCATTTCTTAGTGGTAGCAAAGAGGTTCAGTAAAAAAGAAGCTCAATATCAATAACGATTTAAACAAAGCAAGACTATCCAATATCATTATAATACAGATATTAATAATAATAATTATAATATAAAAGAAGTAGAAGAGGAGGAGGAGGGGAGAGAGGAATGCTTTGTCCACAACGTCCCTCATGATCATACATTTCTTTCATTTGTTTTCTTGTACAGAATATTATTCAGCACTATGCTGGAAACTAACTTCAGGAAAAATAACTTTAGCTGTAAATGTGAAGTTTCTGAATTAAAACAGACCCTTTCAGAATTTGAGTTGAAATAAAATTGAAGCTTATGATCTGTTTTTTTTTTAAATATGAAATGTATTATGATAAATATATATACATTTACTAAATACAAACTGAAGGAATTTTTATTGAGAAAGTGCACATAAATGAAGGCAAGCATTTACACAAAATTACTTACATATTTTATTCAGTTTGTGCACACAATTTCTTTCCCTGTTCCTTATTCCACAGTTTATTTACAAGTAACCCTATCATCTTCTTTAAAGCGAAGGCACACATTTTTCTTTTATACTTCAAAGAAAAAAAATCAGCTTAATTAAAACAAATGGATAAAAAATGCACTTAAATCGTGTGAACAAATTAAGAAATCGTGGCCAAATAATATTACAATAAACCCAGAATATAAAATATTAAATAATTGTTAGCCACAAGTTAAAAAATAAAAAATAAAATAACGTGCACATAAATTAAATATTTTTTCCTAAAATGTTTCTTATTCCTAGTCGCTCCAGGGGCCAACATCAGTGTGCTGTGCAGATGCCAAGAAAATACATTACTTATACAATTAATTTTAATTACAGTTTAAGTAAATTCGTTTTATCAACGAGACTCGTGCTTTGTAAAATATCGCTGTCAGGAATATGCTCTTTTTTTGTCATGAACAAGATTTGAGTGACATCCGCGATATACAATCAACTTCCAGAGAAGCCGTTACGTTGGTGAAAAGGGGCGTAGCTCAGCGTACAGCCCTGAAGACCGTTGGAGAAACGATAGAAACCCTCCCGAAGCCGAGCGCTTTTACTGCAGTTATTTTTGTGTAAAAAAGCGCCCGGTTTCCGCTCGCCGTGTCCTCGATTCGGTACTGAAAGTGTTTACGGAGTAATTTAACGACGCCCCGCAAAGTCGCTGGCAGGAAGAGGAGCGTTTTGAGCGCGGAGGGAAACGGGAAACAGGCCGCAATCGGCGCTCCTGAGCTTCGGAGAAAAGTGAAGAGCGCCGCCTGACGACCGCCAGCGCCGCGGGGGGAGCGAGCTCCGCTCAGCCGCCAGACGAGTGGCCACAGCGGGGAGAGCGCCGCCATCCGCCCGCCAACGGGTAAACGCACAACCGAGCTGGAGTTAACTGCTATTGCCTTATTAGATATTTTAGGTCCACCTTAAATTGTGCCACAGCAGTTACGTTGTATTTGCCTTGTCTTCTTATTCGAATTTCCCGTTCCACCTTAAATGGTGCAGCTGCTAACGTTACATCCAGAAGTTAGCTTCTTTATAGACTACCTTAAATAGTGCAGCAGTTACACAGTTACCCTATTTAAAGTTAGCTTATTTTTTAGCATTCTAGCTAGCTATAGGTTTACCCTTCCTCCTTAAATTGTGCAGCACTTAACGTCACATAGGAAACGTTACATTGTGCAACTTCTTATTTAAAATTTCCGTTCCACTTTAATTAATGCAATGGTTACATTCTGAAGTAAGCTTCTTGCTCGAGTTTATTGGTCCACCTTCAACGATGCAGTTAGTGTTACATTAGCCCTGTCCCAAATGGAGCCCTAAGCCCTTCCGTGCTCAGCGTCTACACTTCAGTGACGTCAGCAACTTGATGACCTACAGGGCAGAGGACCCCAAGTTGTTGGGCTCAGATGTGTGTGTTTGGGATAGAAGTGTGTGACCTGCAGGCTCTGTAGGTCATGGAGCCTCAGATTCCAAATAGAATACATCCCACTGACCTAAGATCACCATACACATTCATATTCACATTTTAAAACCCTCTGCAATGATGGGGACACAACAAATAAAACTGTTCATTCTGACTGGTCCTCACCTGTCCTGCAAGGACTTTGGGCTAATGAGACACTATGCACCCATGCAGTCTTCACTGAAGACCACTGTAAGGGCACATAGAGGGCGCTTGTGAGCACAACTTTGATTTGCAGACTGAGAAAAGACACTGTACAGCCTCTGCGTTTTTGCTTGAACAGGCAGTTGTCGACAGGTCCTAAAGCCTGCTTCTCAAACCTTAAGGCCACAGCTGCTCTGTATATTCACACAGTTATTTAACTTAATGGAAATACAAGTAACAAATGTAACCACGTTAATATTAACAGCTTGGATACAATTTTTAAAGTCAGAAGTCAATGTTCAGTTCTCAGTCATTTTATAGGGGTAGGTAGTATCACAAAAATGTAATATCATAATTAGGCATGGGCCTCTCAATGCTGTGTCTAAGTACGATTAAAGTTTAAAGCCATAGCACATTGAAACAGTGGTTAGGCCCAGACCTTTAATCACACTCTTTTTATGTTTCATTTATTGTTAGTTTTTGTTATAATTCATAAAAATAAAGAAAAAACAAATAAAAAAAGCTTCTGTACATCACTGGGCCTCATACATGACTGCTTCCCTAATCACATTATATTTTCACAGTGCCCAATACAGTAGTGTGCAGAAGTCTGTTAAAATGAGGTTTTGTTGTTTTCTAATTAACAATAAGTACACATCATTTGCTGTGAACACATCAGACGACTGCTCAGGAGAATAAGATAAGAGCTAAATAAAATTTAAAAAAGGTAAAAAGTAACACAGTACAAAACAAAGAGTAAATCCAGATGAGAGGGTTGAAAATGTGAGGTTTGAACTGCAGAAAATATACTATGATTCACAGTATTTTAACACTGTGACAGTTAAACACCACCCTGAATACATTTGGAAAACGTGATATTGAATGTCATCAGCACTATTCCTAAATCTCCCTTGTTTGTGTGTGGTTTTGTTTGAAAGGTTTTTAAATCATGAGTAAGCAGAGGAGCCCTCTCCGGAATGGCACTGTTTAAAGCCCCAAAGCTTGAAGCCTCACTGGAAAAATACCTTGTTTGAGTCATTACAAGACATCCCTCAACGGAAGTAGCAATTACGTGCAACACAAACAAACATCAGCAGAACTCCCCACTGAACTGTAGTGACCATGAGTGACCCTCAGGAGGAGGAGTATGTGGAGCACCAGTACATGTGCAGTGAGTGTCAGAAGCTTTTCAACACTCTGGAGGAGGTTCTCATCCACCAGCAGATCCACACCGGAGATGACGCAGAGGCTGTGTCTGGCCTCGAGGACTCAGCCGAGAGCCAGTACCAGTGTTTGGAATGTGGCTCCCTTCTCAGGAACTCAGATGAACTGCTGATTCACCAAGAAATGCACATGAGAGAGGCAGGACTGGATGGAGAACATGGTAAGAGAAAACAAAGCCCTTGTAAACAATGTCTGTCCACTATGGCTGTTTTTTTACAGTGCCTCAAGATGGTGTTTTTCAATCATACAAGACGATGCTTATGTCTCTTTGAATGAGGAGAGGCATGTAAACCCAAAGTAAATGCAAAATCACATGTAAAACACTGCATTAATAGTTTGCAAACAAAAAATTAGCTTACGTATGTCATCCGTTATCTACTGATTAAAGTTGGAAAATGGTTGGAAATTTTTAAGTGTCCTTACCTTGTGTTCATAATATCCAGAGACCATATGTGAGGTGGCAGAAACGGATGCTGCTGTTGCTTCAGTGCCAATCCACTACCAGTGCCTGGAGTGCCTGGCCCTTTTTGACACTCCCGAGCAGTGGATGGCACATAGACAGACACACGGAAAGATCAGCACACACAGCAACATGTCTGAGGCTGTGAGTATACAAACAACAACGAGTTTAAATCGGATCACTTGCTTTGTATCATAAACACTCACCTGAAACACAAGACCTAATAGACTGGGAAATGCATTTCCATTTTCAGTGATAAGTTGTAAAGTAAGCAGATATTTTTCTTTGTAATGATTCTGTTGTGTTTCGCACTGCCTCAGGATTATGTTCTGCAGCCGGATGGTACCATCACTCCTGTGGTCAATGTGCAAAACCTGGTGCTAGATGACGAAAGGGCAGGACAGATCCTGACTTTAGCCCAGGTACATGTATATTAATTTGTAATAATAAGGCTATGAATACTTATTGATTAACAAACAATTAATAGCATTAAAGGAGTACAAGTGTTTAAATAAAATGACTGACTGAAAACTACCCCGAAAAGCTCCATCTGAGCAGTATGTGATTTTTAAGAATCAGTTAAACTGTCACAATTATGGTATATTTTATGAAGACTATAAAGTGCTTTTAATAAAAATAAATAAATAAATAAATAAATAATGGCTTTTCAATCGTCAGTATCACAGAAAGTACTTTTTTTATTGTTTTTGTTGTTGTTTATTCACAGGCTCTACGTGATCAGCAGGCTCAGGTCCAGCCTAAATCAACACATCTATCTAGAGCTAATGTTCTGCCAGGTACTACTACTTTGCCCGGTTCTAACTCGGCTATGCTCCGACTGCAGTTCTGTTCTGCACAAGCCCTCGCGGACGGTTCTGCCTCCACAACACTTCGCAAGGCTAAGCTCCTTCCCCCTGTTCTGTCCTCTGAGGCTGTCAGACTGGAGAATGGTGTCACCACGCTTAATCTTCTTCCAACTGTTGAGCAGGTGGATTCAGGCAAGCACATGGAAGAAGAAGTTTTAATCATCCATCCTTATGAGTGCTCAGAGTGTAACCTGCTTTTCAGCACCCCTGAAGATTTCCTCCAACACCAGGGGGAGCACTTCCTGGCACAGGACAAAGAGAGTGGCGGTGACGGTGTTATGTTAGGATATGAAGAGGGTGCCATAGTAAAGGATGAAGACGGGAGGGAGGAAAGGAATAGGATGATCCAAGGGAAGAACTTGAGTGGAAGACGTTTGTACACCGCCCGGGCAACCGGTCTCGGCTTGAATTCCTCCATTTCGTCCACTATCCTCCAATGTGAGGAGTGCAACAGAACTTTCACCACGGCCAATCGGCTGGCGGCACACCTGAAGGTGCATGAGCAAGGAACACATGAGTGTCCAGAGTGCGATAAAGTTTTCAAGAAAGTGGGGTCATTGCAAACACACATGCGCACACACTCTGGAGAAGCCCGTTTCCTGTGTGTGGACTGTGGACACAGCTTTACAACAGAAATGACTCTCATCATACACAGGTATAGTCACTTGAACACATTCTCATAAACAGCTTTCATTAATTGACAATATTAAATACGTTAACTGGGAGTGTCACAGTCACACAACTCCAGGCACCTGGAGGTTGTGGGTTTGAGTCCCGCTCCGGGCGACTGTCTGTGAGGAGTTTTCCCTGTGTCAACGTGGGTTTCCTCCGGGTGGTCCAGTTTCCTCCCACAGTCCAAAAACACATGTTGGTAGGTGGATTGGCGACTCAAAAGTGTTCCTAGGTGTAAGTGACTGAGTGTGTGTTTCCCTGTGAAGGACTGGCGGGTAGGCTCCGGACTCACAGCAACCCTGAACTGACAATGAATATGTTCATTATTACTGGTCAGAATATCTGTTAGAGGGCAATGATACATTGATATGCACAAATGAAACACTACGTGAATAAAGAAAACAGTTCTTAAATTGAAAAAAGTGAATGTATCTCCAAAATAACCTTATAGGAAAAGGGGAAAAACAACTTTCAATGGGAGTCAAAGTTAAAATCTGGGGCATTTCTATCAACCAAATTATCATAAAATTTTCATACAATATCAAGAACAGCTGCTGTTTATCTACACCACTTTCAGTCCAGGTTTTTTCTTGTGTTGATTTTTTCAGTTCATCATTTATGGTGTGACATTTACTTTATTATAGTAATTTAGAATTTTTGTTTTTTTATTTTACAGGAAGTCCCACACATCCGAGCCTCTCCACAGGTGCCCGTTCTGTGCCAAAACCTTCACCAACATGACCAAGTTCTTGTATCACCGTCGTACTCACACAAACAGAGAGCCAGTCAATCCTGCCTCCACGGTATGTTCGGAGCATACCCGGCCAAGAGGTGCCATAATCATGATCCTTAGACATTACAGATTTCCCGAACAGTCATGAATTCATGTTATGTTCCTTTTTTGCAGGTAACATTTACTCACCGCTTGCCTCTGTCCATCATGCAGAGGGCAAGAGAGCGAGAGGCTGTGTGGAGGAAAGAGAAAGCAGCTCTTACAGTTCCTGCAGCTTCCGAAATGGAATCGAGTGAGACTGTTCTAGAGGCTGCCGCTTGTGAGTCGCAGGCTGCTGTGGTAACAGAGAATGGGGTGGATTTTGAGGACCTAACCAAAGAAATAGCAGTAAAGTCGCAGGTGACTTCAGACATCCCCAGTGCCCAAAACCTGTCTAATTTGGAGAGTTGTGACAAACAGAAAGGACAGCCTTTTGTTATTCAAGAGAACCTTAAATTCCCATGTTCCACTTGTGAAAAAGCGTTCTCTTCGCAGATCCGCTTGCTGAGCCACCGGCAAGTGGCCCACTCCAATGAGCGTCGCTTTAAATGCAATGTCTGCAGCAAACCATTCAAGAAGCAGATCCACCTGCGAAACCATTTGCGAACACACACAGGTGAACGTCCTTTCCAGTGTAGCGTCTGCGGAAAGACATTCTCCTCACTAGCAAACCTCAGCCGCCACGGCCTCACACACACTGGGGTGCGACCATACCGTTGTGATGTGTGCCATCGCGCTTTCAGCCAGTCATCAAACTTACGACAGCACCGGTTGCTCCACAGTGACCATGCACCTTTACCCTGCCCAGATTGCCCTGCAACCTTTGTTCGGCCTGAGAAACTTGCAGCTCACCGTTTCCTGCGCCATCAAGGGGCACCTGCACCTTTTCCTTGCCCCCATTGCCCGTCAGGATTCTTGCGCAAGAGGCAAAGGGACATCCACAGCCTGGAAGAGCATCCTGACCAGACACAGACTTACCCTGATGGAATTCAAGCTCAGGGCACAGGAGTAGATGGTCAGCTGGTGTCTAATGGAGGAAGCAGAGCACCCCAAGTTCCTTCCATACTGCCCAAACCAAACTTTGACTGTACTGTTTGTGGGAAGCGCCTGAACTCCTTTGCGAACCTTCGGCTACACCAGCTGAGCCATGGACTGGGACCAGGACGCCCAAGAGGTTCTGGCTCTACCTCTGGAAGGTCTCACCCTTGCCCCGTGTGCGGGAAGCTATTTGTGTCCGCCTCCAGCGTCACGCTGCACCAGCGGGTGCACACAGGAGAGCGGCCATACCCTTGCACTGTTTGCGGGAAACGTTTTCGTCAGAATACGCACCTGCGGGAGCACTTGCGCACTCACTCAGGCGAGAGACCCTACCGCTGTGAGTTTTGCGGCAAGGGCTTTGTGCAGAGCATGCACCTGGCAGAGCACAGACGCACACACACAGGCGAGAGGCCGCACGCTTGCGCAGAGTGTGGGAAAACCTTCAAGACCATCTCCAATCTGAGAAACCATTGTAAGACTCACACGCGAGCCCAGCTGCAACGAGACATAGAGCAGGCAAATAATGCTGTTGCTGTGGAGTCCGTCATTGAGACCAACATGGCGACAGTTGCAGTGGTGAACGCCTCAGAGATGAACCTCACTACTTCAGGATCAGCACTTTGCCAGCAGGGGGTCCAGCTCGGTCAGCCCCAACTCATACAGATCCAGACATCTGGTCTGGCACAGGTAGGTCCTATTTTTAATGAGTACAGTATCGGTAATAGGTTTAAACGAATGTTTATTAAGTGAAGTGATAAATTAGACTTTTAAAAAAGAGAAGGCAGAAATTCTTTGTTTAGCACAAAATGAATGGCAGAAACAGGTTTCCCCTTTGTGAGGGGAAAGTCTCCAGCCAGGCAGGTACCTTGATAACCTTGGATGGGTAATTTCTCATTTGAGTAATAGGTTCTTTATTAAAGTATTGAATTGAAGACAGTTCCTAATACTGCAATGTGACTTTTTTTACTGCACTGATCCATTAATGTACAGTAAAAAAAAACAAAACATTTAATATATACCCAGCCACTAAAGAACACTTACTTTTCAAAGGCCTCGCTTACCCTCAAGATATGTCATCAGATTTATTTTTTTTATTTTCATTTCAAATTTGAACCACAGAATCTTATACCACCAGTAAGATTTTTTACAAAACATGAGGAGAGAGTGAAATTTTTCGTTTTTGTCCAGCATTTTTTTTTTAAGAACAACAAGAGTGAACCCTAAAACACAATCTGCTGGATTGCAGTCCTTTGGACACTTTGGCCAGTCATAAATGTGGAAGGCAACTTCTGACATAATCTACGAGGCTGTACTCCTCCTAAACAAGACAAGACAAGTTGCTAGGGCTCTGATGAGGCATATTCTTTGAAAGTGCATTAAGTTATGTCCCAGTTGATTGCTCCTCTTACCTCTACCACTCACCATCCTCTTTTGATCTGTCAGACTCAGGGCACTCCCACCATCATGTGTAATGAGTTTGGGGAGACGATAGCCATCATAGAGACCAGTGGCGACCTGGCGGAGGCAATAGAGCTGTACCACACAGCGCTGGAAGGAGGGGTCAGCATGGAGGCCATCACGCTGGACAACCTGCAGCTGATGTGAGCAACAGGTACAAAGTTGCGGGACATTGAAGAATGAGGCAGAGAGATGGAGAGTCAGACCTAGTGAAAGGACCACAGTCTTGACCACTGCAAGCCTAGGAGGAAGCTGGCTATCAGTCAGGGTCACAGTCTGAAATGCAGCTTTTGTTGGCAACAGTGACCCTCCAAGCTACGAGAGAAAATGCATATTTTCGGTCAGCTATCATAGCAAATGATTTGGAAATATTTGTTTAATAAAAGCTTTTTATAATAAATATCCTGTACACTCAAAACACTGATTACAAAGTGTATTTCCCAAAGCATCACTGGCAGACTCGCCCAAGTTTCTTCCCATTTAAGTCCACCCACTGGATACGCCCACAGTTGATGAAGTCGTCTAGTATAAGCTTCCTCTGAGACATATGAAGCTCCGTCACATTTTTCCAAATCTTTCTCCCTGACACAACTTCAATGGAGTTAAGCTCTTTCAGAAGAGAACGCTAACTACCTAATTCTGCTGTTAGCCAACAGATCTCTCAGAGAGGGCTTTTTGTCAACAGTGCTCATCACCACGGATCAAGGATGGGGCCAACCCTTCTGACTCAGTGTTTCGTAGAAGAATAGCAGGGATAGTCGTCTGTACACTACAGACGCTGCAGATACAGATTAGGTTGAAACGAGCTGGAGTATTCCTTAAAAGACAGTGTTATAAAAGCAAGCAAGAAACAGCATGGCACAACAGCATGATAAATGCAGCTGTTTTCAGGACCAGTTTCTGGACAAGTGTTTCCTGGGAAAGTTTTTTTTTTTTTTTTTTTGCAGGGATGGACACCAAACATGAGATGGTCTGAGCTCTTACCTCAGATACAGTGAACTTGATGCATACCGCCAATGGCCATGACATGGCTTGCTTAAACATGATTTTACAAACTCAGTTCTCATGATCTGTTACTTTGTTAAATTCCTTATATATGTTTTTGGTTGATGGGGGGGGTTTTTTTTTTTTTTTTTTTTTTTTTACTTTAGTATATGATCAGCAATGTCAGATGATAAAGGTTTGTTGTAAATAAAAGCTCCCAGTTTGTCTCTGTCTCCATATACTCTTTTAATTTTAGGCATCTCCAAATGAACACCTCCACAAGAAGATTATGCTGAAAACATTTACATTGTTATTTTCCAGTTTTAAATTATAATAATTTTTTTAATCGATATATACCATACTGCCTTTGACAAGGAACACGGAAGAAAGAGCCATGGCAAGGGACGTATCTAAGTAAATTGTGTGGTTTCTTTTAAACAATACAAAGGTGAGGCCTAAAATCCATCCATCCATTATCTGTAACCGCTTATCCAATTTAGGGTCGCGGGGGGTCCAGAGCCTACCTGGAATCATCGGGCGCAAGGCGGGAATACACCCTGGAGGGGACGCCAGTCCTTCACAGGGCAACACAGACACACACACACACACTCACACCTACGGACACTTTCGAGTCGCCAATCCACCTGCAACGTGTGTTTTTGGACTGTGGGAGGAAACCGGAGCACCCGGAGGAAACCCACGCGGACACGGGGAGAACACACCAACTCCTCACAGACAGTCACCCGGAGCTGGAATCGAACCCACAACCTCCAGGCCCCTGGAGCTGTGTGACTGCGACACTACCTGCTGCGCCACCGTGCCGCCCAGGCCTAAAATCGAAGTCTGAAATTTTGCCATAGTTTGTTTTGTAATACTAATTGTTTGGGTTTTAAATTTCATTACTTAAATATCTTCAGCATAAAACTAAACAAATTCATTCATTATCTGTAACCCTTATCCAGTTCAGGGTCGCGGTGGGTCCAGAGCCTACCTGGAATCATTGGGCGCAAGGCAGGAATACACCCTGGAGGGGGCACCAGTCCTTCACAGGGCAACACACACACACACACACACATTCACTCACACCTACGGACACTTTTGAGTCGCCAATCCACCTACCAACGTGTTTTTTGGACTGTGGGAGGAAACCAGAGCACCAGGAGGAATCCCACGCGGACACGGAGAACACACCACACTCCTCACAGACAGTCACCCGGAGGAAACCCACGTGGACACAGGGAGAACACACCACACTCCTCAAAGACAGTCACTCGGAGGAAAACCCACGCAGACACAGGGAGAACACACCACACTCCTCAAAGACAGTCTCCCGGAGGAAACCCACGCCGACACAGAGAGAGCACACCACACTCCTCACAGACAGTCACCCGGAGGAAACCTACGCAGACACAGGGAGAGCATACCACACTCCTCACAAACAGTCACCCGGAGGAAACCCACGCAGACAGAGAGAACACACCACACTCCTCACAGACAGTCACCCGGAGGAAACCCACGCAGACACAGAGAGAACACATCACACTCCTCACAGACAGTCACCCAGAGGAAACCCACGCAGACACAGGGAGAACACACCACACTCCTCACAGACAGTCACCCGGAGGAAACCCACGCAGACACAGAAAGAACACACCACACTCCTCACAGACAGTCACCCGGAGGAAACCCACGCAGACACAGAAAGAACACACCACACTCCTCACAGACAGTCACCCGGAGGAAACCCACGCAGACACAGGGAGAACACACCACACTCCTCACAGACAGTCACCCGGAGGAAACCCACGCAGACACAGAGAGAACACATCACACTCCTCACAGACAGTCACCCGGAGGAAACCCACGCAGACAAAGAGAGAACACACCACACTCCTCACAGACAGTCACCCAGAGGAAACCCACGCAGACACAGGGAGAACACACCACACTCCTCACAGACAGTCACCCGGAGCGGGAATCGAACCCACAACCTCCAGGTCCCTGGAGCCGTGTGACTGCGACACTACCTGCTGCGCCTTCGTGCCGCCCAAAACTAAACAAATGTAAGACAGATTGTTTCTGAGGGTGAAAACTACATAAATTAGGCATTTGGAAGAACCTCTGCGACAGCTGCGACGTTGCAGAAAGAGCCATTCACATACAGAAGAGGTGTCACATTTTCTTTTTTAATTGAACATCTATTTATTCGTATACTGAGTGAAATACAAATGTAGAGCTTATTTGTAAAAATCCTTTCACATTATTAGAAAACAGAAAAAAACAAGTAATGTTAATATCATATTCATTTATTTTTCTTTTGTTTTACACGTTCAGATCCTGTAATAGCATTGTTTAACCTTTTAATAATGCTTCACTTTATTTAATTTTGCTCCTTAATATGATGTGGAGTCGTGAGACTCTCACTGGAACTAAGTACAACACGAACAAGCCTCGCACGATAAAAAGCCACCACAGATGCCCAGCCTCCTCCTCCTCTCTCTCTCTCTCTTTCTCAACCAAAAGTGATTGAGGTATAGAAAGACCAATAAAGTGACAGAAGGAAGGAGGGATGAAGGAATGGGGAGGAATGTTAAGTGGAGAAGATAAAAATGGACAATACATGATCATGGTAATATCTGTACTTGCGTACAAAGAAAAAGAGTAACATCTCTGTGGCTCTAAAGATACGAGTAGAAAAAAAGGAAATGTTTAAAAAGTTGCAGTGGAAGTGCATTCGAGATTATTGTTGTCGTTTAATCCTTACTCCCTTTCTCAAAACTTCAATCCTCTCGAAAGCAAGATGAAAAAAGTACAGTATGTAAAGGTAATACGGATTAGATCCACAAGAACAGTATCATTAATAAGAACAGTAATGAGAAATTCAGTAATTCCATAATAATAATAATAATATAATAATAATAATGACCTGTAGATTTACAGGCCATTTTAAAAATCAAGTTTCTTATTTTGTTAAAAAGTTATTTAATGTCTTATAGTAAATTCATAAGAATATATTCCAACAACCTCTCTCTACGTCTTGCTTCTTCTCACGAGTTAAAAATGGTGAGGAAAGACAAAATTAAATGTGTCTGTTTTTCAATATATATTTATATATATGGAAATTAAAAAAAAAGAACTTGGCCATAAATGTGCCCGCTGACTTTCCCTTCCAGTAAGGTCTTCCTTCATGGCCGACCAATGGGCAGCTCGGGAATGATTATTCCAGCTTCTGCAGCCAATCATAGGAAGGAGCTTTGCTTAAAAAAATGACTGCGCTAACTAGTGCTAAACTAGTCACTCGCAGAGGCTCGTCAGTGCCTTTGACAAATGCTCTTCAAAGAAACAAAAGAGTGGAAGGAGGAAAAAGAGGAAGAGAAATCATCAAATACCAAAATATATAGTCCGTTTAAGTCTTCATCTTACTCTAAACCAAGCCAGTGGAGGCCGGCCTCACAATGGCTGGCGGTAAACCATGAGCCCTGGAGAAACCATCTGTGCCCATGTGATACTTCCATAGATGCCACATTTATAAAACAAGATTTCAGTCTCAGAAATGATGCCCTCAGAAGTCCTGCCCGTGAGGCAGCAGTGTTGCCTTTACTGTCTTATAGGACAAGTCCAAAGTCCACAAGGAAGCCTTAGCAATAAAAGTAATGCTTTTAGTTCAAGTGTAGATATTTAAGACGATGAACAGTGGGTTGTGTGTTTGTTTACGTGTAAATGTATGTCGAGTCCTGCTTTGAAATGTTGTGTTTTTGTCCATTTTTCGGACATGTGGAAATACTGTGGAATTCCTTTAAAAAAAAGCAACATCTTGATGCCTCCCCCTCGGAACATCCACTCCACACTCAGACTCTAATCAGAGCTTTATAGAAGTGTCTTATGTAGATGACGGGAGGAACTTCTGGTCAAAAAAAAAAACCCTCTTCACTTTGTCGGTCAGAACTCATCTGGTGGAGTCCAGCGAATCGCCTGCGTTCCTGGCCTCCTCTGAGCTCACTAACTCCTCCTCTTGCCCCAGCTCTTTCTCAGCACACTCAGCGCCACCCACTCCTGCTAATCCCTCATTGGTTAGAGGCCCCGAAGGTCCCGGTAAAGAGGCAGACTCTGACACTCCTGCGTTTTCTGAAGGTGCGGCCGTCTGCATAATCTTCTGCCGAACCTCTCGGATCTTCAGCTGCAAACACACTTTTGTTGGGAAGATGTCGGCGTATCGCGCCTGGAAAGCTGCAGTCGCTTGGGCTGAAATGAGAGAAAGGAGGCTCTGTGTATTTGCTGGTGACAGCTTTAATTGAAAACAGTTACTATAGTCTCCACAGAAAAGCGTGAAATCAAAGGCGAAATTCAGGAGCGGCTGCAAAAACGAGGTTAAGGTCCCAATGTCCAGTGCTAAGCACAGGCTACAGTACAAATCTATGACGTGGAATTTCTCTGTCGTTATGGAGCGCCATCCAAAGAAGCAGGATGAGCAAATGCAAGTGGTTGACCAATGTAAACATTAAAATCACAGCGTTAGGGACAGATTATAGACTGTAAAAAGTAATAAAGCCGTATGAATTCAGAGTGCCTTGTGCCCATAACACTAAGCTGAGTTGGAGGTCGTGGGGGGTGTTGGGATCCTTTGGGAGAGTGTGTGTGTGCACGCTTGTATCTTACCTGAGGGGAAGAAGCCGTGTTCCTGGAACAGCTGCATTACGAGAGCTCTCCTTTGATCGAGCGTTCTCCTCAGAGATGAGTAGGGAACCTTATCAAACTCCAACTCCCCCAGGATATCCTCCCCATCTGTACCTGAGAGAGAGAAAATAACACACAAACACAGTGTCTCTGGAATGATCTGCTCTTTTACACTCAAAACAATGCTGTCTCATAGCTTTGTAAATATCAAGTCAACAGCTAAGTCAAGTGGTCTTTAATGTCATTCTTCAATACGTTCTCTTCACATAAGAAATGCTTTGTTTAGACTCTGGGTGCAACACAAGAGTAGCTCGTTTGTAAGAACTTTGTTTAAAAGTTTTTCCTGACAGTGTGTTACTGCTAGTAGAAACGCTATATAACTGTAGTACAGATCAATACACGAACAACACTAAAGCTTTGTTACCTGGTCGGTCGAAGGTGAAAATATCCCCCTCACACTTAGCAGCACTTTTGGGTGTGTTTGGCTCTGAGCTGCAGCTGGACCTGCGGCGACTTTTTCTCTTCGGAGAGATGGGGTCCTCGGTGGATGAATCCAAATCTGCACACAAAGCAGACAACGGAATTTTACCAGACACTCAGGTCAACTTTTAATGGACTTTCAACTGATAAAGCGTTTAATATTAATTCTATGAAGCTCAACGTTTAGAACAAAATGATCCAAAAAGACAATGGGTGGTACACAGTTTACTGAGAGATTCTGTTCGATCTCAGAAGTTGCACTATAACAAAGTGAGCGTAAACCTTTGTCATTGTTTGATACCAATTTGAACTGATTTAGCTTGTTAATGAGTTAGCTTCAGTCTCTCAGTGACACTACATTTGATCAACAATCCTCTTGATGTTAAATAAAATCTAGAAAACTCAGGAATCCGCAAATGTTCTAGAACTCTTAAGAAGCTTAAATGGTTTAGAAAACCCCAATAAGATAAATGTTAAAGGTGTTAAATAAATCTACAACTTTACAACATTTTCCAAATGATTAAGACTGAACTTAATCTCGGGGCCCACAGTGAGTTTTAAATCTTAAACAAGTGGATTTTCTAAAGCCTGTTCAATGTGCCTGCGTGCGTGCATGTGTGTGCATTTCTCGCTCATGCTTGCCTCTCTCACCGGTTGAGTTCTTCCTCTTTCTGCGGTAGCTGCCGAGAATTGCCCGCGGTGAGGTGGCCAGGCTTTGGAGGGTCGGAGAGGGCAGCACTTCCTCTGGACGAAACTCCGGGAGCTCAGCAAAGCGCTCCTCAAAATACACCTCCGACAGGACCCTGTTAATCAGCCAATTACAGCTCACGTTTAAATTCACTCTGTCATTATCAACAAACAGTCGCAAACAAGTGATCATAACAGAACAAGGGTAACACTGTAAAATGTACTGGACTAGAAATTCATCCAATCCACTTGACTGTTGATGCCAAATGATTCTCCCTAAAGACATCTCCCTTGAGACATTTGGTTCCTACAGCTTTTCACTGTTTAATGACCAACCCTGAGATAATATTTATACTGAATTATTTTTATAACTGTATCTCTAATCTGTAATTTAGGTAATGAATTAACTGTATTTGAATGGAGTGTTTTCTACTGATAACCTTGTTACAACCATTAGGGCTGGACCTGAACATTCAGATATTCGTTAATTGGGTAGGTATTTAGTTTTTAATTTTGAGATTCGGAGAGTAGGTTTCCCTTCCTGGCTGGGCAGCCCACGTAACCCGGCCAGACTCCGCCCGAAAAGGCAGCGAGGGAAGATCTTGTGGGCCTACAACCCGCAGGATCCAGAGTAGGGATGCGGTGCAATGACCATCGGGCACAGAGCGGTGGCTTCAATGCTCACGATGGCAATGACTGGGAAACCTGGAGAGGAGTGACTGGGAGGAACGGCCTGCTTGATCTGAATCCGAGCTGTGTAATGTTATTGGACTTTGAGCTGTGTGTTATGTGTCCATAACAAACACCATGTTCGAACACATGGTGGGCTGATAAGTGTACTTGGTACCAGAGCATCTTGGGCCAAAGGTCAATGATCGACTTTGTGGTTGTGTTTTCTGATCTGAGGCCATATGTTTTGGACACTTGGGTAAAGAGGGGCTGAGCTTTCAACTGATCACCATCTGGTGGTGAGTTCAATCAGATGGTGGGGAAACCATACGTATGGCCCAAAAGTATAGTGAAGGTGTGTTGGGAAAATCCCCACGGATCTTTCTGTCCAAAAGATTTCAACTCTCACCTCAGAGGGAACTTCTCAGGGGCTTTGAGTCTGACTCTGTTCCGGACTTCCACTGTAGAAGCGGCTGTATATAGCTGTGTTCAAAAGCTTGTCTGTGTCTGTTATGGTGGTAACCCAAGAACCCATTGGTGGACACTGGGGGTGAGCAAAACTGTGAAGCGGAAGGATGAGCCTTTTCAAGCTGTGCTCAATAAGGATGGTGAAACACTGAACTTGACTGAGTGTATTGTAGGGCGTTGGAAGGAGCACTTTGAGGAACTCCTTAACTCGAGAGACATGTCTCCTGTGCTTCCATTTCCTTGGCTGAAGTCACTGAGGTGGTTAAAATGCTCTGCAGTGGCAAAGCCCCGGGAGTGGATGAGATTCGCCCAGAGTTACTGACCCTCGATACTGTGGGACTGTCTTGGCTGACACGCCTCTACAATATTGCATGTACTTCGGGAGCAGTGCCTTTGGTTTGGCACACACATAGAATGTGTACCAATTATCAGGGCGTCAAACCTCAGCCTCCCTGGGTAAAAAGTCTATGCCAGGGTGCTGGAAAGGAGAATTCGTCCGATGGTCTAACCTAGAATTTTGGAGGAACAATACGGATTACGTCCAAGGCGTGGAACTAAAATTGGATGTCTGTGTTCCCAGAGAGATTCTGTGGGAAGTGCTTTGGGAGTATGGGGTGCCAGGGTCGCTCCGGGGAGCCATACGGTCCTTGTACTCTCAGAGTTTCAGTTATGTTTGCATACTCTGCAGTAAGTCAAGCTTGTTCAATGTTGTCATTGGACTCCGTCAGGGCTGTTCCTTGTCTCCACTCCTCTTCCTGATAATCATGGACAGAGTGGCAAGGTGTAACCTGGGACAGGAAGGCTTCTGTCAAGGGGCTCAGGAGGTGGCATCTCTGCTATTTGCAGATGATGTTGGTCTTCTGGCTTACTCGCATAGAGGCCTCCAGCGTTCATTTGAGCAGTATGCAGCCGACTTTGAAGCGGTCAATATGCAGATAAGTGATGGGAAAAGGGATTGTGAGGTTGACCGTAGATTAGTTGCAGCGTCTGCAGTGATGCGGTCACTGTACCAGACCGCTGAGATTAAGAGAGTGCTGAGTCATAAAGCAAATCTCACAATTTACCAGCTCTCTACGTACCCACTCTCAACTATGGTCATGAGCTCTGTGTAATGACCGAAAGAACGAGATCGCGGATACAAGACGAAATGAGCTTTCTCTGACGGGTTGCTGAGCGTACTCTCTGTGATCAGGCGAGGAGATCAGTGATTAGGGAGGAGCTCGAGTAGAGTTGCTGCTCCTTCACACTGAAAGGAGCCAGTTGAGGTGGTTCGGGCATCTAATGAGGATGCCTCCTGGACGCCTCCCACTGGAGATATATTGGGCATGTCCAACTGGAAGGAGGCCCTGGAGTAGACCTAGGACATGTAGGAGGGACTATATCTCCCAGCTGGCCTGGGGATACCCCAGGAAGGGTTGGTGGAAGTTGCAGGGCACATAGATGCCTGGGCTTCTTTACTCACCCTGTTGCCACTGCGACCCTGAAGTGGAAAAGAAGTGGATGATGATGACGATGATGATGATGATAGTAGGTTTTTTGGCTAAATGAAGGCTATCAATAAAGGCAATGCTCCACTCCACCTGTATTCAGGCTTTCCTGCGCTAAAAACAGCGCTCTGGTCACAGAACCCCCCACACTCCACCCTTATTTGAGCTGGTCAACATAAAAGTCCTTGTACAAATGAACCTAAGTCAGCCTACTAACACAGTGTATGCACAGGTTAGTGAGCGAGGCTAGTGATCAAATACGTGCTGTGAGCTACAAAGCAGCCTGTGGATTGGGATATAAAGCAGGCGTCACAATTGTATTGTCTGAATGATTCAGGACAGCCCTAAAAGCTGTGTATGGTCTATATGGTTTTGTATTTAGTCTGTTGTACGTTGGTTGCATTTGGTGGTACTTGATTTAGGGTCCTATATAACTCTATCCTGTACTTATATTCTAATCACGAAAGAAACTCACTTGTCAACTGAGTCAAACGGGCGTTTAAGGGGCGGTGGGCGGGCCTTGACCTTTTTTGAAGGCGGAGCATCTTTCTCTGACTGTGGAAGGGGTGGGGCAGGATCTGATCCTGATGGGGGTAATGGAGAAGAGGAAGCAGAATCCTTCCATTCAGACTAGAGGGGGGGAAAAAAGTGAGAAATCATCTCAGACACTGGACCCCACAGAATATGACCTAATATTTACACACATTAATTCAGATGAAATTAATATAACACTGAATTACATCTGTAAATCATAGCAGTTAAAATGTGGTGGAAAATTACTGCAGAACAAATGTAAAGTCTGAAAAGAGGACTGTCCCCACCTCTTTAGCATTTGCCTCTTTGCTGCGACCACTCGTGGTTCCAGACTCACTCAAACTGTTGAGCTCAGATTCTGAAGACCCTTCTTCCATTGAAGCAGCTGCAGGAGACACTGTCTCTACAGCTTTATCAACCTCGAAAGAAAAAAAGCAGCCACTCTCTTTTTCCTTCTCCCGCTCCCTCTCTTTCTCCTTCTCTCTTTCTCGGTCCTTCCCTCGCCCGCCTCCATCGTAGCAGCCCACAGGGATGTTGGCCACAGTGGCCTTCACTTTCTGTGGAGGTCTAGCCAGGACTGGGGGAAGTTTGGACAGAACTGGGCCACCACCTGCAGGACAAGTTCACAGGGGTAAGATCGGAAAGCTAAATAGCAAATCAGGACTACTGCGGTCTAAAAGATGAAGCAATTAAAAAAGTATGTGGTCATATTAAAATCCTCATTGGATCCTGTATTTGACCATGGTTGGAACAGGCCTCATTTTTCCAAACTGTTACATAATAAGGAAAAACTTAACTATTAATGTGAGTTAAGGGGAAATATTTTCAGGTCATTTTGGACCACTTCTATTGATGCATTTAATAATCATAAATTTACAGTTATAATGACAATCTGACATTATTTAAGTGTATATCTTACTCCAGCAACATTATGAGGGAAATGTGCAATGAAGATAATACACATGTAATGAGCGATGTTGATCAGGTTTCATACCTGTATGTGAAGGCTGTGCTGGACTTCCCGGCTGCAGTGTCATTGCTGTGCCCGAAGGGGGAGCTGTTGAGCTACTGCTGCTTTTCACTACAGCGGAAGGCATTCTGTCTGTCTGAGAGAGAGACAGCTTTTCCATCTGTCTGTCTGCTGTCTGTGCGTACACATGAACCTCCTGCCGTTCTGTGTGCGCAGGGGTGTGACCCTGTCTGTCTGAAGTCACTGGGATTGTGGAGGTCACAGAGCTGGCGGAGGAGGTGTGCTTGGGGAGGATGTGTGGAGACAAGCTTGAAGGGCTGGAGACCGTATACACCACTCCCGGTGGTACGGTTGCGGCAGAAACCACCCCCGTGGCAAGGGTGACGGTGGTGGGGGGGTAAATGGCGGTGATGGACGGGTGCGTGTTGGGTGACTGAGACTGAGCTAACAGAGGAGGTTGACCTGCATCAAACAGAGAAATGCAGTCATTTGTCATTAACATATATCCACCATTTCAGCCTACAGCACGTCAGACCCACCCCTTCACAGTGAAGTGTTTTAGAGGGACTGCTTTCTAAATGAGACACAGTACAGCACAATCAGATAACTTATGCCCCTTTCACACATGCACGGTGACCCAGAAATGTTCCGGAGTTTTCCCGGAGGAGCTGTACGTATGAACGCGACCACCCTCAACATTCGTCCTTGACATTACCCGGATATTATCCTCCTTGAGCCCTAGTAGTAGCGCATGTGTGATGTGCACCATGCCTAAAGTATGTGTTTCATCTCCTGCTGCGAGTGTGAACGACTGTCCTGGGACATTTCCAGACCCGATGCCCCGGAGTTTCTCTAGAAATTCTCTGGAGTTCATGTGTGAAAGGGGCAATAGGCTCATCTCTCTCTCTGCAAACGACTGTGAAAGCACAGTGCAGACATAAGCCACATCCACTGACCTGTTATAAGTGGCTGAACTAAAGTCTGACCCGGGTGGGCAATTGCTGTAAAGGTCGCCAGTGGAGACGGCACATACGCTGATCCAGGTGTGGGAGGAGCTGCTTGAGAGGTGGGGCCTGTTGTCGTGGATACCAGTGGGATAGGGGAGGGTCCTCCTGGAGTGGACTGAACATATGTGATTCTGAGAGAGAGGGAGAAATAGAAATACATTACCATATATCCACCCTTTCACACTGGTTCATCAGCCCAGGGTGCTTTCTGAATGCAGTTCAATACGTGGGAACCAATCAGAACACAGATCGTTTACATATTGTAGCTGCTTGAGCAAAAACTCCTGTCTGCAAAATGGTAAATCTGTGGCTCTGTGGAGTCATTTTAAATCATTTCTATTAATATGTTCTTCATGAAACTTTCAACAAAACATAAAGAGCAACTCATATTTTCAAACATGCTCTAACAGAAATGATTATTATAAATGAATAAAGAGTGTCTAGGAAATGGACATTTCTAAAGAATTTATGAACATTTTTGCTACTTAAACCCACAGAAACATAAGTGGAAATATAAATTGCAGGAAAATTGTAGCATATGGGCTCTTAAAAGTACGAAAGTAAGAGAGAGTGCAGTTGGGCCGATGTGTAGTGTACTGCAGTGTTGGAAGAGTGTAGGAGTATGGAGAGTGATAGTGGAGTGTTGGAGGAGTACAGAGTGTGTGTCTACCTCGTGGGTGGGGGAGGCAGCAGCACAGCTTGTGAGGGGGTAGAGCCTGGGGCAACCACTGTGGCTGTTGCCATGGTTACAGAGAACGGACTCCCAGCTGAAGGAAGTTGGGACTGGACAACGGGCATGGGAGCTATCTGGATAATCTACAAGAGAAGAGATAGAGGAAAGAGGAGGAAAAGATGACAAGAGAGAGAAGATGAGAGATAAAAAGGGAAGACGAATGAAGAGGAAGAGAGCAGAGGAATATGAGAGGAAAGAGAAAGAAGAGCAGCCAGGATTAGACCCTGATTATTACAAACAAAAATGAAAGCTTTGCTAAGATTCAAAACCCAGCCAGATACATGTGGTTAATTTTAATGCATGCATTGCGAATTGCATTTAAATGCATTCTCTGTGAATATTTCTGAGTGACATCTTGCGGTGCTGTATCCTGTAGATAAACATCATCCAAGTGTGTGCCATGTTTTACATGAATGGTTTAGTCTACTGCTGTCAAACGGGTAAAATAATTAATCACAATTTATTCATTATGACTGTGTGTTAGCCATGGTAAACACTTGTTTTTAAGTTGTTTTTTTTGTATTTATAATATTGATGTACTACTTTGAGTAATTCACCAACGTAAACTTCATTGAAACTGCAATTAACATCCAATAATATCCGCATGCACACTCAAAACTTTTTGTTTCAAAAGGGACTGGAGCCTTCCACTCTGCTGTTGCTTTTGTCAGTTTGTTGCTCATTGATTTATCTACATTTTACCTGTGATCACTGCCTAGTGTCATCTGCTGAAGTCATCCTTTAGAGCTAAGGTTTCTGATATTTACAGATATTGCTTCTATCTGTGGTGGGCACTGCTTGTAAATGGTTCTTCAGACATGATGTACTTTAGTGATAAACATATTTGTGGCACAGCAGTCGCTGGAAATGACAGATGTTATCAGGGGAATTTCCCATCTAAAAGCTGTAATAAATTTCAGACTAAACAGCATAAGATACAGCATATCAAAATGGAGTCTTTAGTATTTTAAATATTTTTTATTTAAAATGGCTGAATTATTGAAAGACGGTCATAATCTATCAATCTTTGTTATGCACTCCTCTATATTCTCGTCTATATATACTCCTCTTTTCTGTCCAATATTAATTGCAACTACCTGTGAACCTGGTGTTGTGTTAAAAAAATGAATTATAAAAAAATGGTTGAGTTATTAATTGATTTCATGAAATCCCCATTTGTAAAAGCATAATTTTTCAAATTACAAAAGCTGCAGTTTTCACTTTATCCCACAATAACCACATTATATAAAAGAGCATCTATTACTCCAGTTACATCTTGCTTATGACACATAGTGGCCTGGATCTGCCTGATATCTTTAAACATGACTTCCCCCATGTGAGATATCTGCTCTGTGGACGATAAAGTGGTTCATTCAGGGACTACAACACAAATGAATTAACCATTTCACCGAGAACAAATAAATAATAAATAAATCCATAAATAGGGCGGCACAGTAGTGTCGCAGTCACACAGCTCCAGGGGCCTGTAGGTTGTGGGTTCGATTCCCGCTCCGGGTGACTGTCTGTGAGGAGTGTGGTGTATTCTCTCTGTGTCTGTGTGGGTTTCCTCCAGGTGACTGTCTGTGAGGAGTGTGGTGTGTTCTCTCTGTGTCTGCGTGGGTTTCCTCCGGGTGACTGTCTGTGAGGAGTGTGGTGTGTTCTCCCTGTGTCTGCGTGTGTTTCCTCTGGGTGACTGTCTGTGAGGAGTGTGGTGTGTTCACCCCGTGTCTGCGTGGGTTTCCTCCGGGTGACTGTCTGTGAGGAATGTGGTGTGTTCTTCCTGTGTCTGCATGGGTTTCCTCCGGGTGCTCCGGTTTCCTCCCACAGTCCAAAAACACACGTGGTAGGTGGATTGGCGACTCAAAAAAGTGTCTGTAGGTGTGTGTGGGTGAATGTGTGTGTGTGTGTGCGTCCCCTCCAGGGTATATTCCCGCCTTGCGCCCAATGATTCCAGGTAGGCTCTGGACCCACCGCGACCCTGAACTGGATAAGAGTTACAGATAATTAATAAATGAATAAATCCATAAATATTGTTTTGTATTGTATAAATACAAAACAATATTTTACAGAGAACTCATGAAATGGCTGTGTGCCACTACAATTAACATTCAAGCTTCAAGCCTGACATAAAAATGCAGGCATTTGAGCAAGCAATTAAAAAAAATACGATAATTATTTGTCCTTTCTTTCATTTCCTTTTTATATTTCAGTATTCTTGTGTTGAAGGCAGACACTGTGTGCACTCTGTTAATAAAACATCTGCATAAAACCCCAGTTTCTCCCAAGTCACATTTTGCCAACAGACTCCCAACAGAAAAACAGCTGCATTAGGTATTAGATATTTGCGGCAAATCACTGAGACCTACAAGTTCTCTAGCATGTGGATTCAGACTCAGCCGTGCATCTCTCACCTTGTTTCCTGCATGAGCTCCATTCTGGACAGGAAGAGGAGGAGCCACCAGGGGAAACTGCTGAGCAGGGGCAGGAGCAGTTCTCACTGTTGCCATGGGAACCAGCATCTTGCCCTGTAAGACTGGGGACTGTGATTGCACTGCAGAGAGAAAGGGAGAGAGAAAGAGAGAGGGGGAAAAACACTATCAGATATAAATAACAAGCATCAGCACAGCACCTTCTCTACCTATCATAAGAGAAGCTCCACAGTAAAGTAGGGTATACTGCAGTACTTCAGAGAAAGAATGATTTTAATACTTCTATGCTAAACTAGTGCTCTCCCAATGGTTATATATCCACATAAGAGCAATGTTGAACTTGGTTGTGTTATCACTTTTTACTCATTTTTTATATCACACCACCTGCCCCATATACTGTGTGGTCACACACCTGTGATACCCTGCTCATCCCACATTTCCTCTGAATGTAGGGTGTCCCCTTTGCTGCAATAACAACCTCTGCTTTACACTAAGGTTTACACTAGATGTTGCAATATTTCAGCCAGTATTTGATTGCACCTGGAGTCCTGATTTGCTTATCTACGTCTGAGATAAGGTCTCAAAAAAGGTCTGAGCTTTTGCAATGCTTAGAGTGTCCAAATTTTTGAACAAGCCACAATGATGATTATTTTTCTTATGTTTTGTAATAGCTACAATTTTGAAATCTTCACAGTTACAGATGTTGTGTTTACTACTTCTCAATTAAATGTGACCAAAGTGTCTCCTCACCTCTAGCTCCTGGGCTGACCACTCCCACTGCCGGACTGGAGGCGTATCCTGACTGCTTCCCGTTGGCCAGAGTGGGCGGGGCTGTGGGCAGGGTGAAGACACTGGTTGGCTGACTGGGCTGCTGAGGGGAGGGGCTTTTGGGGTTGTTGGCTGAGAGAGTGGGGAGTATGTACTGCACTTGTGTGATGGGCTTTTGTCCTGTGGGTGGGGCTAGAGAAGCAGTGGGCAAGATATGTGGCTGCAGCAAGGGTACAGGCACAGGGCCGTTGGTCTGGGTGGGCGTGGTCTGAGCTGGGGAGGGGGAATTTTGTGGAGGGGGAGGGGGTGTGATCAACTGAACAGCAGGAGGGGCTTGGAAATGGCTGCTCAAAACTAGATTTGTCACGACTCCCCCTTGACTACTTCCCCCTGCACTTATAGGACTGGGTGAAGATGAGGTGTAGTACCCACCACCTCCTGAGGTTCCCCCTCCAGCGGCTCCAGAGCCAATCAGAAGCTGTGTCTGAGGGATAGGTTTCCTCTCATGAGGTGATTTGCTGGCAATGGGCACTGGAGTACTGACCACAGGACGAACCACATTGGTGACCACAGTAGACGCCACCCTCAGTCCCCCGAGACCCAGGACTGAAGACACACTGCTGCCACCTGAACTGACTGCTATGGACTGGCCAGTGGAAGACAGAGGGATAGAGGAGTGAGACACACCCCCGTCAGCATCTTTCCGCTCACCCTCTCCTCCTTCCATCCCTCTCTTCCTCTTCGAAGTGTCAGAGAAGTGTCGGGACGAGGGGAAAGATGAGAGAGAGATGCTTCGGCCGTGACCTGGCCCCGAAGAGGACGAGCAGATAACAGGAGCAAAAACTTTCTGAATAAAAGAAATGAGAGGGGAGAAGAAAAAGCTAATTAAGAGGTCATCAGAATTAACAAAAACCTTCATAATATTGTATTATTTGCAGCACGATTTCCATTCCAACTCATCCTAAACAAACTGGATGGACCCCTATCATTCTAGACAATGCATTTCCATTGCTCCAGAGTCTATTCGGCATTGGATTATGGTCACCTCAGGATCAGACAATGCTGCTTCCTATTACCTTTTCCTAGTTTTTGAATGAAAATTATATAAGCACATATATGTACAACTGAAGGTCTGTGGGGCGGCACCATGGCACAGCAGGAAGTGTCGCAGTCACACAGCTCCAGGGTTCTGTAGGTTGTGGGTTCAAGTCCCACTCCGGGTGACGGTCTGTGAGGAGTGTGGTGTGTTCCCCCTGTGTCTGCGTGGGTTTCCTCCGGGTGAGTGTCTGTGAGGAGTGTGGTGTGTTCTCCCTGTGTCTGAGTGGGTTTCCTCCAGGTGACTGTCTGTGAGGAGTGTGGTGTGTTCTCCCTGTGACTGCGTGGGTTTCCTCCGGGTGACTGTGAGGAGTGTGGTGTGTTCTCCCTGTGTCTGAGTGGGTTTCCTCCAGGTGACTGTCTGTGAGGAGTGTGGTGTGTTCTCCCTGTGTCTGCGTGGGTTTCCTCCGGGTGACTGTGAGGAGTGTGATGTGTTCTCTCTGTGTCTGCATGGGTTTCCTCTGGGTGCTCCGGTTTCCTCTCATGGTTCAAAAACACACATTGGTAGGTTGATTGGCGACTCAAAAGTGTCCATAGGTGTGTGTGTGTGTGTGTGTGTTGCACTGTAAAGGACTGGCGCCCCCTCCAGGGTGTATTCCTGCCTTGTGCCCAATGATTCCATGTAGGCTCCAGACCCACCGCAACCCCCTTGTGAGCCTTGATTCCTCCCAAGATTTCTTCCTCAGCTATGAGGGAGTTTGTCTTTGCCACTGTCATCCCTGCCTTGCTCTCCTGGGTTTTTCTTTTTACATTTCATATTAAAACTTCTGTCTTTACTGGAATTCTGTGAAGCTGCTTTGTGACATCCGTTGTAAAATGCACTATACAAATACATTTGATTTGATTTAATTTGATTTGGACACTTTGTGAATGTGTGATGTCTGTTACTAATGTGGAGAGTAGAAGAGGGATTTACCTTGCGCTCTCCTTCATCTCCAGATCCGTTCTCACTATCACTGTCCGTCACTTTCTCTTTGCACTTCAGGTCTATAGAGATGCCTGGATAGGGATCCTCTGTGTTAGAGAGGGACACAAAACACCAATAACTTGCTGAAGCAGTTACATTTAGAGGGTGAAATAGGACTGAATTTTTTGACTGACTTACTCTTACTGCCAGTGCAAAGTATGCATACATTCCTTGCCTTTACCACTATGAACTTTTAAAATTGTTGAGATTCAATCCCAGCGGTCCCCGTATCAAATATTAGTAGGTACATGTACCAAAATCAGGCATCATTAAGAATTATGGCTCTATTTATGCCTTGAAATTAAACAGGTTGATTTTTTTATTGTGCTTTTGAGACCCAGACATGCAAATGGCCTGATTGTGATTGACCGGGTGTGTTTAAACTGGCATAAGACTGGTCTATGTGACACTTAAAAAATGCATTCACAATGTCCAGATTAGACATAGCACATCATTTCCATTTCAAAAAATGTGAGGGAAACCTATTTTTCCTCAATAAAATAATTTCATTTCCTCTGCTATGGGCCCTTTAACAGAACTCAATGTAGAACACTAAATGTCAGAAGAGTATATTTCAGGTACAATCCATTCTGGTTTTAAGAAGTAACCATATCCTCTTTGTTGTTAGAGAAGAGAGCAGAAATGTGAAAGTGAAAGTCAGTAAACCTTTAGATGCGACTGAGTAGCACCTAACAGTGTCAAAGAAAAAGATGGGTCAGTGAATGAGCCTGACTCACCAATGACATCATCATCCCCCTCCTCTTCACAGATGACCATACGCTCCTCATCGCTGGTCATATCCTCACTTACGCCCCGCTGAACCTGAGAGAGAGCGGCACGACTCGAGAATTGACCCCCATCACCACACATCTGAGCCAGAATGAGAGAGAGAGGGCAAAAGATAAAGATAATGATAATGCCATAAAATAGAGGTAAAAAAATGTGTTAAAACACACAGGAAATGCATGACTCTAAAATCCATGCAAGGCGCAGTACAACACCAATCGTTAGTTAGATAAACAGCAGTTAATGCCTCCATCTTTGAGAGACAAGAGAAAATCAACCTCCACTTTTACTAACAAAATGAGAAATGTACAAAATGAATACAACTTCTTAGACTAAGCTTTGGGGGTGTGGCTGAAATTTTCCTTAAAAAAAATTTCAAGCAAACTTCCACCAATGAAGGGAAGTTTTGATGAATAAACTGTGAATTGTGGACAAAGCAAAGGTTTTCTTTGTGGTTAAGGGTTAGGGTTAGGATGTGTGACCTCTGGCAGCTAGGTAGGTGAACTACAATAACAAACGAAGGAAAGATGATGAAATTTTCTAGTGCACCTTTAAATATATTTTACGTGTTTTTTTCCTGCTGTGTTTTACCTGTGCAAGCTCTGCTAGCACCTGGGGGTTTCCTCTCTCGCTCCTCTCCAGGTTGTGCATTGCACTTTGGGAAAATGCTCGGGGGCGGGCGTGGCCATCTGCACCACCTCGCTCGGACACGCCTGCCATCCCTGGAGTCACACCCTTCAGCTCTGCTGCCATGGACACAGAGGGAGGCTCTGTGAAGCATGGGGAAAAGATATTGCTAAATGTAATTTTGATATTATATGCATGTGTAATACGACAGGGTAGTGTCGCAGTCACACAGCTCCAGGGGCCTGTTCGATTCCCGCTCCGGGTGACTGTCTGTGAGGAGTTGGTGTGTTCTCCCTGTGTCTGCGTGGGTTTCCTCCGGGTGACTGTCTGTGAGGAGTGTGGTGTGTTCTCCCTGTGTCTGCGTGGGTTTCCTTCGGGTGACTGTCTGTGAGGAGTGTGGTGTGTTCTCCCTGTGTCTGCGTGGGTTTCCTCCGGGTGACTGTCTGTGAGGAGTGTGGTGTGTTCTCTCTGTGTCTGCGTGGGTTCCTCCGGGTGCTCCGGTTTCCTCCCACAGTCCAAAAACACACGTTTATAGGTGGATTGGCGACTCAAAAGTGTCCGGAAGTGTGAGTGTGTGAGTGAATGTGTGTGTGTGTGTTGCCCTGTGAAGGACTGGCGCCCCCTCCAGGGTGTATTCCCGCCTTGCGCCCAATGATTCCAGGTAGGCTCTGGACCCACCGCGACCGTGAACTGGATAAGCCCTTACAGATAATGAATGAATGAATAATATGACAGAATAATATATTAATTACACTTAAGTCACAAAAGTAAGCACTTTGGAATATCATAACAAATGCATATGTGGGGAATAACATGTAATATGTATAAACAGCTTAACATCTTACACCATGCCACAAGATATCTGTGTACCTAAGTAAATGACACCTCCTTTGTAATGTGTTATTGATAAAACAGTTATAAAGCATCACTCCCGAGTATTCTTTACACTAGTGGTTAGAATGTTTCTGTGAGGATCTGATTGCTTTCAACCACAAGAGCATAATCTGTGGGGTCACAAACTCATGTTTGCTCAGATATCAGTATGTGATATGCATGAAAAATATCACTCACGTTTAAGGACATTCAAAAGCCTGTTACGGTACTCTTCAAGTTTCCTTTATAGGTCTAAATATGTGTCTTAATGTAAAGTGCTATTGGAATATTATCAAATAAATGGAAATTTAGAAAAGGAACTAAAGATCCCCCTCATACCTGTGGTTTCGGACATGCTCCTTTCTCGGATGTCTTTACCTCCAGGCATATTACGGCCCTCACTGCTGGACTTCTTCCTGTCCTTATTACACCATTTCCAATCCGGGTGGGCCTTAAAGTGGGCCTCCTTCACCTGAGAGGAAGGGAGCCAGGAGAAGAATGAGAAGGAATCAAAGTTTACTACTCAATTTTTTGTGCAAGTATTGATATAAGACTTTATTGATTCCAAACAAAACTGCAGCATTAAAGTAGCAAGGCATGAAGTAGCTACTCATGAATCAGTGAGTCTTTGTAAAGACGTTACAAGAGCATATTTGACTCTACCTGGAATGCAAGGTCATGGTATTTTTGCTTTTCTTTGGGTCCCAGAGCATACCACCACTCTCCCAGAATCTTGCTGACCGTTCGGTTGTCCTGGTTCGGATGCCTCTGGTGAACAAGGGCTCGATGGCGCTTACTGAAGATCATAAAGGCATTCATAGGTCTTCGAATATGGTCCTTTTCCCTCTGAAGAATCAAAGCAGCGGGAGGGATTGTAAATGAGCATGATTAGTCACATATGAGTGTAATATACGGCAAAAATTATACCTAAATTTTGTATGTTAATTTTATAAATAGTATGCCACAATGTTAGAAACCAGTAAACTAGTCTAGAATCTCTGATACATCCAAGCCACTAGGTGTCACTACAATGGCTGTTTGTAAAAGTACATAACCCTCGTAGCTTCAACAGACACAAACCTAGGAGACTAAACATAATGCATTTGGAGAAAACTGGATTACGCCTGTATTATACCTTTCCAGGGCTGTTCTTGTCATCTTTGGGCAGAGCACTGAGAGACTGAGAACGCCGTTTCCCTGTGGACACTGAGATCGGCGGGTCAGGGAGAACGCCAGGCAAAAACCTGGACACACATCATGAAACGATCACCCACTTAGTATCATACCCACACACATACTATCTGTACTATCTACACACTAGAAGAACAGCAATGCTTTTAATAGATGGTCATACATTCACATTATTAACCCAGACACCAAAACCTAACACACCATTCTAAATTGACATACATGAGGTCATTAATTACTGTCTTACATCAAGGTAAATATCATTTTTGGAGGACTTTGGCTTCCTTTTTCCACATGCTGTCTTTATTACAGCTTCAGTTATGCTCCGTTTTTTTAAAGAAATCTGCTGTGAATATGCTCCCATCTCCAAAGTTCAGTCTTAAATTTTAGCTGCACAATCCAACGAATCAAAAACACATCCTCCAACGTTCCTCTTTCTTAAAATCTCATTTTTACTGTTTATCTGATGAAGAAAGTTTTGGTGTAACTTCAGGCCTTGCATGTTTTGTTAAGAGTTCCACTTTCTCTTGATCTCTTAATTTTACACTTTCTTTTCTCTTCCTTATTCATGTGGATTACTTTATATCTAATTTCCTCAGAACTGTCTCTTGCATTTAATGGCTGTATAAAATACAAAATTAAACGTGACACAGTGTGCCCTTCGCCTAGTAACATATCAGGATTTATATTCTTTTATTATTTTGTATATTATACTTCAAAAGTGTGCATCCAAAGGTCTGAATCACTGTGCTGTATGTTCATTTAAAAGGCAGTACACACAACGATGCATCCTGCTCTTGATTCTTATCAGCATGAGTTTGGTGATGAGCTCATTACCTTGCAATGCAATTTCCAATGCAAAATCAAGAGGAGTGTAATCTGCCTGCTTCCACTGAGCATTAGGATGATGTTTTAGTAGCAGCCGTTCATCTCGTACTGTGTACAGTTTCCTCACTTGCATATCCAAACAATAAGAACTAGTATTTGTTCAGTTTGTTCCAAAAATTTCATTTATGGGTCTACTGCCAAAGGCAAAAACAGTACAAAAAAAATCATAACAAGCTTGCTTGTCTACATTCCTGTACTAAAGTCACATACATTTTTTCAATTTCTCACTTAACCATTGAGATGACGAAATATGAAAACAGCACCTGCCCTTTATCTTGTGTCCATAGTCAAAAATGAATTAAATTTAGAGCATCGTACAGCAATTATTTACAATGAAATTAAAAAATGTGTTCCTTTTCCAGCAAACTTTTGAATTTATCTTTTGTTTCTCTTTGGACTGTCAGGATATGCGCATTTTTAACAGTGTTTGCAGCACGTGTTTATACAGCACAAGACATAAAAATACATAAATCATTTAAAATCTTTGGCTGTGAGCAGGCTTACAACATTAAAAATATATCAGGCACTGATGATTCAATCCAAAAGCAAAGCTGTTTTGTTTGGGATGATTCAGGACAAACACAGGTTCAATTCCAACATGAGCAAGCTGTGTGATATGCCGCACAGTTTCAAAATAAAAGAGAATGAGGAAGAGTGTGCATAAGCATGTTCACTTCTAATAAAATACTAGTTAATATTTGAAATTCTCTGGTATTTACTATTAAAACTACTCATTCATTCTCTCGGTGCTTTAGTAAGACATTTTCTCCCAATGTTTAAATACAGGTTTAAATGCTATTACTTTTGATTTGTTGAAAAATTTGGTATTTCTGATCCCTGAAGCTAATACTCATCTAATATTTTGGGGAAATATCCAGTTCAGGGTCACGGTGGGTCCAGAGCCTACCTGGAATACACCCTGGAGGGGGCGCCAGTCCTTCACAGGGCAACACACACACACACACACTCACACCTACGGTCACTTTTGAGTCGCCAATCAACCTACCAACATGTGTTTTTGGACTGTGGGAGGAAACCGGAGCACCCGGAGGAAACCCACACGGACATGGGGAGAACACACCACACTCCTCACAGACAGTCACCCGGAGCGGGAATCGAACCCACAACCTCCATGTCCCTGGAGCTGTGTGACTGCGACACTACCTGCTGCACCACCGTGCCGCCCATTTTGGGGAAACAGTAGTATTTAATTTTTTTCCAATCCTATTATATCTCTGTTAGTTGAGAGTTAGATCACATTAAAGAGAGCACGTTACACATTACATTAAATCACATTAAATAGAGCACATTAAAGATATATTTATCTATATAGTTATGTTTGTTATAACTATTTTCAAAGGAGCTATACACTCTCTCCGAATCAAATCACTGTTTAGAAAATTAAATATATTTTTTCATATTTTCAAAAAATCTCTTTCTTAAATTAAAGAAAGACAGAGTTGAAGTTGAATCAAGTCAAAATTAAAGCTGTACATTCTAAAATGTACTAAAGTAAATGGCGCTAAATTGGTTATAAATTCACTTCTGTTCTAAAGTCCATGTTTATCAAATATAGGCGCTCAGTTATTTCTATTTTAGTCAAAGAGAGATACTGTAGCCGTGAGTGTACATTTGAATCACACTCTCAGCTTCCAACATCTTAAACCCTACATAGTATCACTTCAGTATGGAGCGTCATGTGGAAAACAGCAGTAAAAGCTCCACATAATGTTTGGATTTGACAGAGTGTGGTTGGATGGATTGGTGGAGGAGAGAGAGTATGAGTCACTGTGTTTCTCGTGGTGTTAAATCTCTTTCAGATGTCCCACATACAGCAGAGGAGTCTCAAATATTTTATCTTCCATATCGTCAGGAGGAGAAAATACTGTTGTCGTGGAGGTTAATGGAAGAAAATTACATTAGTGAAATTATAATAGCTTTGAGAGAAGATATTGAGAGACGTGTACACATATATTTTGGATTGTAAACAAAATGGTTATACTAGTAGGTAGTAACCATCAGGACCCCTGGGTCCAATCATTACCACAGCATTTCTATGAAGATTCAGGTACTGATGTTTAATGATTAGATTTGGCACTCCATATTGGATGGAGCTTCATCATTCCAGAGAACTAAATTCCACTACTTCACAGCCCAATGCTGGGCGGTTTTATAGAGTTTGGCATTGGGCATTGTGGCTTTCAGCTCAAGTACAAATTTTCAGACATACAGTGCTTTACATAGTCACTAAAACGTCAAACTTGTGGGCCAAAATATATATATACAGATGAATAGAAACCCATCTAATCTAGTCTATACAACTTTCTTTATCAGAAAAAGTAAAAGTTTAAGATAGTGACACTGTCTTTCTTGCAAGTGAGCACTTTTGTACAAAAAAGCTCATTTAGGCAAATCACTGTGAAGTGAGAGATTATGAAGTAACTTAATGTTCTATTTTAGATTTAGAATTTGCATATGTCTGCTCATCAGAGAGAGAAACTCTGGTTAGTTGAACATATTCAGACGACAGCTCATTAATGTAAATGGCCTTGAGTCTGCCCCTGTCACTCATCCACACAGACATGAGAGAGAGAGAGAGAGAGAGAGAGAGAGAGAGAGAGAGAGAGAGAGAGAGAGAGAGAGAATGGAACACATTTGTTGTCTCACTTTGAGCATTTTGTCCTGAATACAGAGCCCAGTTGAGCTCATTGGGATGTTATCAGTACTGACTTTGATTTAAAGCAATCAATTTTCTAACACTTTTATAAAATTGTGATTTTCAATAACAATGACTGTGGCATACGTTGTAGTATGCATAGGTTTTGCATACTACAAGGTTGGGCAAGCTTCACAGAATACAGGCAACAATAAATGAAATTACACACTTAAATGCAGCTTTGATATTAAGGGAATTGTCTAAAATGGTTGTCAAACTTTCAAAAATAAGTATGTTATTCATTTATTCATTGTCTGTAACCCTTAGCCAGTTCAAGGTTGCGGTGGGTCCAGAGCCTACCTGGAATCATTGGGCGCAAGGCGAGAACACACCCTGGAGGGGGCGCCAGTCCTTCACAGGGCAACACACACACACTCACACCTACGGACACTTTTGATTCGCCAATCAACCTACCAACGTGTGTTTTTGGACTGTGAGAGGAAACCGAAGCAGACACAGGGAGAACACACCACACTCCTCACAGACCGTCACTCAGAGGAAACCCACGCAGACACAGGGAGAACACACCACACTCCTCACAGACAGTCACCCGGAGGAAACCCACGCAGACACAGGGAGAACACACCACACTCCTCAAAGACAGTCACCCAGAGTGGGAATCAAACCCACAACCTCCAGGTCCCTGGAGTGACTGTGACACTACCTGCTGCGCCACCGTGCCGCCCTCAGTATGTTATATATTATGATAATATTTGAGCTAAATGATTCGCTTCTAGATGATTCTAATCTGTAAATAATTCAGTTATTTATTTTCTTACATACACTTAAGTTTTGATTTCTAGTGCTAGAAAGGAATGTATCATGCAAAGTGTACAATATGTCAATTAAAAATAGTTGTTTTTTCGAAGGGCCCACGTTTGAAATCATATGATGACTGTTTCAGACATAGCTGTATTCAGCTTTATCAAGGATATGTTGAAATCTTTTCTCCAACAATGTCAATATACAGTTCAACATGCTTGCAGGAGAACACTAACTGCGCATTCTGCTATATCAGCTAACAGATGCCTTAGTTGTTATCATTTTTAAGAGATGTAGAATGTAGGAGAGTAAGGGCCACCCTACCTAGTCCGATGATAACTTGATAAAGTGAAGTTGTAATTGTATATTATCTACACACATCCTCCACTGTACTTTAAATCAACTCTAGATTACATATAATACCTCATACAATGTAACTGCTATGTATGTAGCTGTTATACCGCCTTGTTTAAGTAATAACGTGAAAGAAACTGTCAACACATGTTCAGTACAAAACACAACCATCAGAGGCCTACCTACCAATTACACGTTGACCACAGAAACAAACAACAGGTTAGGCGATTAATGTTCGAACAATGAGTCCTGGAAAGAAACTGGTAATCTGTAAAATGGTGGTGGGCTACACTAGGACACGATTACAAATCATTTCATATGAGTGGATTCAGTGTAATGCTGGACATGTGCAGAATATCTGGATTGCATTTTTCGTTGTGCTTTAATGTGCTTTAAAGATGCTCATTATAGAGTCATATAGATGTCTGTAATTTGTTTACTGAAACAACTGGCTTTCTAGCTAATGCTAAACATCCTAAAATACATGTAGGTAGAGATGCAGCAAATCTAACTACATTTTTAATTTAAAAAAATGTTTTTATTTAAAATGCTTTAAGTTTATTGGTAAAGTGTCTTGTAATGTGTCACTACTAAAAAATGTAGAATATTCATTGTTTTGAGTGTGAGCTATGACCGATGATGTACAGTACATCAGCACATTATCTTCCCAGACGAGACGCTGGCTCAGTGACATTCGGAAAGTGGGCTTTGGTGTAATTAAACTAACAGCACAGCTTATTATGGAGGTGCAAACAAATTCCCGAAGAAAACACATCAAGATAATTGCTGTTTCCAGTCCTTCTGTTACACAGTGTGTCCTTCTAACTTTCTCATCATTATTCCAATCCTAAATGCCAAAGAAATAAACACTTCATTAGCCCATGATCTCAATCAGCAACAAAAACAAAATGCTCAACTAACGCAGACATCTGGAAGTGTCAGCAAAAGTCACACTCCTGATTTTAAGGAGGCAACATGTGTGACTTGAAAATATCAGGTTTAATTATACACACCATAGCAAAAGCACTAAATAGGTTTTATGCTATTTTCCGTCTTCCAAACATAACCAATTAATAAATAAATAATAACAGACCAATCAGACTTTAACACGGATTTTAAATAACAGCAGTGTCTGAGCACACTATAATATCAAAGGAAAAGATAAATGAGACTGGATGTCTGACTGTGATTAATCGTGTTAAGTTAGCTTAGGCATGATCACAATATTTGTTAGCTTTTGCAATCATATTTTTTGTCGCATCTGTTGGGTTGAGGCAAATATATGAACTTAATAGAAAATATCATCACTCGTGTCTGACAAAAACACAAAAAAAATTCATATTATATTTGATGGTGAACAGTGTTTTTTTAATATGTATTTATATGTATTTTTTTACTATTAATAATACCTTCAGAGAACAGCAGTGAGTAATGTTTGTTTATTTTACTGTTAGCGTACGTTGGTTAATAACTTTACAGGACAGTGGTGAGTAATGTTTGTTTATTTGATGTTTGTTACTACTTTTATTGGGCAGTGGTGAGTAATGTTTGTTTATTTGATGTTTGTTACTACTTTTATTGGGCAGTGGTGAGTAATGTTTGTTTATTTGATGTTTGTTACTACTTTTATTGGGCAGTGGTGAGTAATGTTTATTTGTTAATTAGAGCAGCAGTGAATGTTTATATATTCAGTGATGTTTGTTTATACATTTAAAATGCAGCATTATTTGTTTAGTAATATTACCATTTTGGAGATTTTGAATGTTTTTGAATGTTCCCTGGTAAAATCCATATCTGTGAGCCATAAGCATCTGCACATTAATATAAACAAACAATCACACACACACACATATACACCCTCACACAGCTAGCTGGACTACTCACGGATCATCCACATCACTTTCTGTCTCGCTGTCAGGTCTCTCCCTCTCTCTTTCTGCCTCTCTCTCTCTCTCTGGGGGAAGGTCGTCAGTGGTGGGTCGCGTAGGGTGTGCATTTGATGGTCCCTCGACCATCTCTTTCAGCACTGGGCCGCCAGGAGACTCTTAGAGAGAAAAAGAGGACTGTTTGTGCCAAACTGACAACTTTTATCGTCGCATCTTAGCCAGACACTCCGGTCCGTCTGAGGCTGGCTGTTTAGAGATTAGGTCATGGCTAATTTACAGATGATAGAGTTACGGACTGTTTCAAAGGACAACTCCAATTGCATCAGTATAAGCTGTAAAATGGTGATACTTTGAAAATTATTTTTATTCACTAAATATTACAAAAATGGCCTTTGGCAAATAACTGCGAGGAATTGTGGCACAAAAAATAAGACGTACCTTTTTTCAGAGTTCCAGCCTGCGAATGATTGACAGGCTGCTGGCCCTCGCCAGGTTGGGTGGATGGATCTGATTGGGTGGGCGCCAGGAAAGGGACCAATGAATGCCAAGGAAACACTGGAACCGATCTGGGTTCCACATTAGTCCACACTACACAAGGGAACAAAAGAGAAGAGTGATTCTAGCTTCTGTTAACACCAAGCATGAACAGTTGTGAGCCAGATAAATCATTTAATATCAACAATAAAAAACTGAAATCCGAAAGTCAATAATCAGCAGAGATACAGGATTTTCCGATACTGATGCTGAACCCTAGAGTAACATCTGACACCAATCTTAATTTTCAGTATACCAGATAAGTGCACATCTAGTACGCATGACATTCATGATTCACTACTTAGTCAAACATTTCTGGATACTTGCTCATACAAAATTTCTAATGAAATGAAAATCATTAACAGGGGGTCAGTTCCCCTTGCTGTACTCTTTTCAGAAAGTTGAATACTGAAACACTGCTGTGCGAATCTGGTGGTGTTCATAGGTCAAAGTATTATAGTTTGGCCACTCCAACACATCCCAAAGATGTTGGATGGTGGTCCATCACATCACTAATCCACTGCTCCACAGCTTAATACTAGGGGGATTTAGTCATCACTCTAGTCAACATTGATTTTAAATTTAAATTTATGTACAGCTATTTCACAAAGTCCCAATAATTATGTGTTTTTCCGTGGAGATTATTCAAGTTGTCCCTAACAAAATTAAATGTCCACAATCAGTGCACATTAAAGTAGTTTAATCCATTAATTATAACCTCTGGACATACAGTGTATGCTCAAAATATCATATCATGTACTTTATCATGATAATAAAAAAATAACATTGTCATATTGCCATATACACGTCCCATTCTTTTTTTTTCCCTCTGATATTCAATATAAGATTGGCTGCTGATGGCAATACAGATAGCAGTGTCATTACTGTGAAAGCTCAGAATGTTGCCATTAAACACTTTCCAGGGTCTGGCCTGAAATCTAGACTACAGTCTGTTATACCACAGATCACACCACCATAGCCATCTGACTGTGCCTTTGTCTAAAGACAAGCAAATATCAAATCTCCCTTTTTCACAAATACACATTCTCCCCTCAGTTTTGGGTTTGATAGAAAATGTGTTTAGATATGTTTGATTATAACAGAGATCATACTACAAAATTATTAGAAATGTGGGAATATTGACCAGTGCTGAGTCTTTCTTTCATGTTTTTATGTAAGTGTCCCTCAAACATTTGATTCGAGAATTGATCAAAATTAGGCGTAAGGCCTAGTATTTCACAGATATCTACATACATTATGTTGTCAAATGTTAGTCTCAAATATTAGTTAAATACGAATTTATGGGATCCTATGAGGTGCAACTTTGGTCCTTTCATCATTTGGTCATGAGTTTAATATGGGGTGATGCCTCAGCCATGGTAGGCCTAGAGAGGACATCTGGCCTTGCCATCTGGGTAACAGGAAAACACAGGGGTAGACAGCAGGGTTATCTGTCAGCTGATGTGACTGATCTGGGCAGTTTGCATCGTCCTCCTGCACATTAAGATGATCGGAGACACTGCAATAATTTTAATATCAATAATCATTTCCTAGTTGATACCTACATTATGCTAATTTGCATCTCCAAACGATACAGATGCGATATTGATATCAGAGTGCAGTTAATACAAATACGCTTATATCAGTGTTCATCTTCAGGTCATAAAGAGGTTATATTAGTGGTGGGCAAACTGTTTTATCCAGCACTCTGAGTATTTAAAAAAAATTGTCCTAAAACTGCATTAATTTCACCTTTTTCCTGCAATATCCTGCATTCACCTGAGTCCACTAGATAGCACGCTAAAGCTAAGTCTATCCTACAGATACTCATTCATCACATTTGGCATTGAGTGCTACTACCCTTCTGGAGTCACCGGTCATGCCAGTGGGATCTAACCACCGTTAATTTCTGTTGAAAGTGCTGCTGCGTTAAACGCTGTATTGGTTTTGTTTAGACTGCGATACACCAAGTATTTAATTTATATGAAAAAATAAGATAAATATAAAATATATATTAAGGTAGGTAGGCAATATTTATTTCTTAGATTTCCCATGTAAATTATGTATATTAGTTTTGACTCCCCATACCCCCCACCTCTCAGCCTGCCTGTCAATTTTTAAATCCCAGTGTGGCCCTTGAGCTGAAAAGTCTGCCCATCCCTGGGTTATATAAATATGTATGTGATCATCTACTCTGCATCAATAAGTGAATATAACTGTGCATCTCTATTTAATAAATATGTTAATATCAATGTTTTGCCCTAGTCTATATTGATATAACTGTGCACCTCAGGTACAAACTGATAATATGTCTATATGATTTCTCCTGGTTAAATATTACTCTGCAGGAACTAATAAGAATGATTTAAATGAAAGTAGGGTTTGATATTTTCAAAGAAAAGCTATAAATCATCATATACTGATATGTTAACTATACTCAATGTGATGCCGATATCAGTGCGTATACCTATTCAGTATCAATGTGATGTTGACAATAATTATCATGCCTAAATATTACTCAGTGGTAATTAATCAAGGTAAACAAATAAGGACTGTAAGGAAAAGTAAAGACTGATTACAGATCAAATACACAGGAAACCATCCTTTTTGATCAGCATCATAACAAACCACTGACAGTTTAAAACTCCCACAATCCGTTACTCAAAAACATGCACCATGTAACACCACAAATGGTATGGTTTTAGATGAGCAAGCTTACAGAGAATGAAAACAAGACCCAAAAGGGTTAACTGACCAAACATGCTCAATCCTTGGCGGAGATATTGCGGGCTTTCCGAGGAAAACATGGTTGATGAAGAAAAACACTGATGAAGTCCTCTTGGCGTTATAAAAAATTCATTAACGTGTAATAAAGCGTCCGTTACTTGTGTAGCTGCGCAGGGGGTACTTTTAAATGTCCATTTGGTATTCCTCCTAGTAATAAAAATGCAGCATCTTCATGGTTGTTGTCCTTGGCAGGTGGTGGTCAGTCCACAGATGAAAACAAGCGTCATAACCGATATTAACTGCAATGTTTGAGTGTTTTTTTGGTGGCAAATGACCCCTTGTTTATTTAGCACAAGATGGGTTACTATTCTTTGGATAATCACCGTTTCTTTTAAAGAAAACTGGCATATGAAGGCTCAGACAGTTATAACCGAGCTCTACAGGCAAACCGCAAAGACTCGAGGCTGAGCTTTCTGTTTCAAAAACACGCAGGCAGACATTTGGTGTCGAAAACAAAGAGAAATACTTATTTTACGCGATAAAAGCGGCCAGAAAGTCGCCTTAAACCGGCTTGCAACTTGATTCTCAGTATTAACGCTGTATTTTTGGAAGATCTGCTTTATTTTTGGCCCCCCCTTTAACGCCCCCTGTTTGTTTACATTGACAGAGCGGTGCGGCGGTTAAAGGGTTAACCTGAACTAGGCCTCAGAAACCTCGGAGTCGGGTTGAGCGACTTAGCCGAAACTCCGACTAACGTTTTAACCCTCGAAATTGACTTTATTTACACCCCAACCTCTCGCCGTGTGAGTTGAACTCACAGATATGTACCTAGACGTGTTAAAACAAGCGCTAAACAGGAGTTTAACATTATATTTCGCTTGGACAAGCGAGCTATGATGTTAGCATGCTAACTTAACCAACAACCATTATATTTTTAGAAATATTTAGCTCTTTGGGCTCCGCAAATGTATCAAATGCCTCCAGCTAATGACATTTAAGCTATAAAGCATAACAAGGGGCGTGAATAAGGCTAATTACGTACAACATGTGATGGTAAATAAACCAAGGAATATTGCATATTCATATGGTACATATTAAGTGGCAATTATTTTTGTGGCTGTTACAAACAACTGAGAATATATTTCAGCCTTCAAAATGTGTCAGTGAACGTTTTAACGTGTTTTAGAGGCGAAGCCCAGGTACACTGGTCCTAATCTCAGCGGAGGCACATGAGTCCGTCCCCTCGGGAACGCCCCGGTTCCATCACCGCGGAGAAGCCCCGCGCAGCGCATTTCACAGCCACGAACCCCTCAAACGTCCCGCTGAATACCCGCTGCTTTATAACGCCTGAGTGTGGCAGATATTACACATAAAACAGTTAGCTATATACGCGTAGACTAAGAGGGCCTTACTAATATTACTCAGGTTTTTGGTTACTCCTAATGGCTTCCTTAACTGTACCCTATTACTGCACTTCTATACAATATTAAAACTACAAACAATGACATACATATACTCCGACTAAGGCCTTCTAACCGATTTTTTTTTGTTTTTACGGATGGCAACCACAAGCAAAGCGACGTCCAACTGATACTTTAATTTTCCTTATTATGTCTATGTCTAATCATGTGTAATATTAAAACATAAAATGTTGTGCACTGGGGGTGTGCAATCACTAGCAAGTGGACCCCCAACTGGTTTCTTAATTGAGCCTTGTTATGTCTACCTCAAGCAATACAAAAAAACCATACAGGAGTAGACTATGACCGACTTCCTATGAACGTTTTGGAGGATAACCAATTAAACTGGTTGTTAAAAGCGCATTACAATGTATTTGTCAATTTGCGAGACATTAAAATACAAAATAAAGATATATTTAGACTAAGATGATTTCCTTCCTATGGTAATGTTATTTTTTGAGGGATTGCAAGCCACTAGCAAGCTGCACTTTTGCCCTCCCACAACCCTGAGTAACCTCTCTCTCTCTCGAAAGTGGCTGCTTTAACTAAGCCTTACTGTTCCTATGACAAGTATTAAAACAGAGTATTGTGATATATGAGACCCTCTTTGCTAATATTAACGTTTAGACTTGTGGGGCAATCACTAGCATGCTTTGCACTCCAGCACAACTGCAAGAAACATTTATTCCTCTTCTGTCTAATTTAAAATTAGGTTTTGTTGTGCATTTGCTTAAAATAATGTTTGTGGAAAGAGAACCAATAGAAACAAATGCAGGTGGTTCCGCGTCTATATGGAACTGGTTTTATGGTGACCAAAAGGTACCAAGTAGACCACCTCTAAAATCCATCTACCTTTTAAACAATTTGGGATCCATTACACTGTGATAGTAAGTCAAAATACTACTTCTAGTTTGACGAAGGTGGATTAGACACCATTACAAATAACTAGCAACCAAACAGAAGCTTTTAATGCCTTCTATCAGGGCTGGTCACTTCTCTTTTAAGCTTAAAGCCCAATCTCAAACGCTGCACATCCTCTACTCCGAACAAAACGATTTGTTCTTGGCTCTAGACAGCCCAATGCCCTGCCCGACGCTTCTGTTCTTTTTCTGTTTCCTTATCGTCTGCCTTTACCACGTTAAAGTCTGCCTCAGACACACGCACTGCATTGTACTAAATGTGTAAAGCATGCAGAACGTATAAGTGAAACCAACATCTTAATTTAATTCCCATTTTAAATGCCCAGCCTCAAAACAGCGACTCGACCACCGCTGAGTGAGCCCTCTCCTCTTCAGACTGTCACGAACACCGTTTAATGCATTTAACGCTGTGATTTTCTTTTTTTTTAAACAAAAAAATACAAACGTAGAGCAATGTCCAACACGTTCAAAACCTCCCACGACAGCGCGAGGAGGCGAAATAAAAAATAAAGCAAAGCAGGAAAAATAACAAGAAAGAAAAAAAAAAGCTGCTGCACGAGCTTGAGGGTGATGTTAGTCCAGCAGGCGCGCCGCTCGCGAGGCTCCCGCCGCAGCTGTAGTAGTAAAACGCCGTCGGGTCACGAATATCATTCACTCCACTCTTTCCATCCCCACGCTCCTCGACTCCTTTCGCTAAACCCTCTCCTTTCCTCTCTCCCTCTTTCGTTCGTTCTCTTTCTTTCCTTCTCTCTCTCTCTCTCTCTCACTCTCTCTCTCACTCTCTCTCTCGCTCTCTTTTCCTCGCTCTATCTAGCGCAATCACAAATGGCGCCCTGCTCCCTACTTAGTGCACTGTATAGGCATATTAGGTTTTAACCCAAGCAATGCGATCGTATCCCCAACAAAAAAGGCTTCGGGGAAATCTTTGGAGACACTGTTCAAATAACCGTATAAAAAACATATATTTCGAGAATAATGTCGTAATATTTAGTGGAAAAATCAACATTTTGAAAAGTTGTTTGAAAGTTGTAATAAAATGCAATTTTGATAATAAATGTGTACAGTCATGAAAATAAAGTGTCATTTTGTCTCATTTTAAACGTTACAGTATTGACTAATAATAACAACCCGATGCTAATATGCAAGTAGTTTGTATTATTTGTGACACTGATAATATAGAATCGTTACCCCAAATCCTTTCCTTCATTTTAAGAGATTCAGCCATTCATTCCATCATAAATGTATAGTGCACTATTCTTGGTTCAGAAATTCACCACTTGTCTAGTGCACTATGTAGGGAGTATTAATTACATTTGTGACGTGCCCCTCTTCCTCCCGTTGTATTTTAGCAGTTCGTTCTAACGGCGTGTCAGCCCCGCCTTTTCTACTCTCCGCACGCGCTTTCTGATTGGCCTGAGACGTGACGCGTCACAGAGCGACAGGCGACGCTGAGTGGTCCGACGATGCACTGGAATGTCAGTCATATGCAAACGAGGCCTCAGCGGAGCGCGCTTGAATATTCTACAACGTCATACAGACAAAAAATAAAAATAAATAAATAAATAAAAAGGATCTGGGGCGTGACTTCTCATTGGCGCTCGTGACATTTGATCCAATTGTGACGTTGCCCCGTTCTATTGGTCAGATGTGCACAACCTGACTTGGGGTCAAATAAATGAGCGTTGTTGTTTTTTTGTTTTTTTTCAAGAGGAGCTCACCCTTATTTCACCGCTGGTCAAACTGAAGTGATGTTGTCCCAGAGGGGAATTACACCCCATTTAATCATTTTTTTTTACATAATTCATTTGAGAAATTAGTTTTTCATTGTGGTTTGATGTGAAATGCTCCTATTATTTAGAGTTATGATAAGAACCAAGTCAACCTAGTGCAAATATTGACATTTTATTTGCTATGAAATTTACCAGTAAATCTACACACTTTAAGGTTTATATATATATATATATATATATATATATATATATATATATGAAACCTGTTTAATGAAAAAAATTGTGGCCAATTAATTTTTATTACAGTAAAAGTATATCAAATTACATTGATAGACCCAATGGTATTCAAACAGCACTGTGTCCTACTGTTATTTAACCGACTACTGAAATGATAATAGAGAAAAATTTAGAGGTCAATAAAACTTCCCAGTTGTTCATGTTAAAGCCAGTGTGCTACTACATATAAAAACACAATGGCACAGAAACTAGATGATTCATTCAGCGAGTGAGTCACTGGCAAATATCTGTGCAGGAAATTTAAGAAGTGGAAGTGCTTTTACAGGAACCTGATCTTTTACAAGTCCACTTCCTCTTCTGATCCTAGTGCCCACACCATGCTCTGTAATGTACATAATGAAATGACCACACACTACTCCTCCAAATCTAATTAGGGTTCCTAACCACATAAACTAAGAAACTACACTAGTTTATAGAGCAGACTTCACAGACTCTCAGGATCTCTTCATATCTGTTACCATCAGGACCCAAGATAATTAACGCTGTTAAACAGGATATGATAGTGGGATTTTGCATGTGCTGGGTTCAAAAATCTAGTCTTCATACAGTCTTTTTAATTGTGAGGATTAGCTCCATCACAAGAGAGAACACCATTCTACTGCTGAACAGCCCAGTGTTAGGAGGATTTTTTACCCCTCAAGTCAATGCTTGGCATTACGCTTGGTGATGCCTTTAACCCCAGTGCATACAGTTTGAAGTAACTGATTCCATTGGTAATAGGGGGTGGAGTCTTTTGGATATAATGTAGCTGAAAACTGTACACTGGGGCATTTACTAGGCTAACTGAGGCCAAGCTAATAATGATGTCAGTAGGGCTCAGGTTACTGGCTTAAAACTCCACTATCAGTGTACACAGCATCTACTGTGCATGATAAGAGCGTGTTCACTTTGGGTGTTTTTGTGTGTGTATGTGTGATTTGAGCATGTGTGTGTTGAAAGACTGAGTTTTTTGTAAAGGTCAATGGGTCTTTGGCTTTACGCCCAGTACCACCCTGTACCATCTCAGTCACACTACACTTGGGAGGAGTCAGTGTGTGTGTGCATTTCCAAGTCTGTGATTATATTTTCCACATTTATTTGTCATTCAAACCAAGAAATTATATTTTCCAGCGTTAATTACTTTTGGCTCAAAACTTCTAATGTATTTCTACATAGTTTAGTAACCAAAATCTAAACAATGTCCTAGAGAGAGATTTGATGAGATTTAGTTACACTGATTTCTATACACCAGTACAGAATTGAACTATATTCTCAAAATGCACAGCACAAATTAAACCGTTTATGTACTACATTCAAAGAGAATCTCCTTTCATCACTGATTTTTGATATTTGATTAAGAAAAACAAAACAATTGCAAAACCTTTAATAGGAACTCAACTGGAGTCTAAGCAGCATATTTCTAGCCATTTTATGTGATAGTTTTGCCATGTAGCAGATTATGATAAGAGTGTGCAAGATCACACTAATACAGTAAGAGTACCTGGGCAAGACTCCAAAAGCTGAATTCAGATTACTATGATTAAAATCATAACCACATCTCTGAATGTCATTGACTAATTTCATAAATGTAAATGAGCTGCATTCAAATCTTCAGACATCTGGCTCCTATGTCCACAGTTTGAATGTAGGTAAACAGTTTCTATAGGACAGTTTTATACCAAGCCATTTTTAATGACTGAAAAAAAAACCTCATAATTAAACTATATGTAAATTTAGGAATTGGTGGAGTTGCATTTTACTGTATAAAAAGTTGGGCCTGTACATACACACACATGAAGAGAAAAAAACTGACGTGGACAATAGAAGCAGAGTCAGTGGAAGGGTTTAGAAAGAAAGAAAAAAAAAGAGAAAGAAAATGGTGGGAAGGGGAAAGAGTGCGAGTCAGGCGTAAAAATAGAACAACAGTCATTCTGTGGAGAAGACGAGTGGAGGGAGGGAGGAGGACAGGGAGGGGGTGAGAAAACAAGCTGTACGAATACAGCCCCTCTCATTGGACGAGATAAAAGGGAGAAGAAGCTAAAAAAAGCTACAAAACGCACAAGGATTGACTTCATATCACAAAAACGATCAGATAGGAGAGCCATTCGTACAGAGACAAGCACACGCTGAGGAGAAAACGCGCCAAAATGACGTACTCCTGTTTTACAACCGTCAACAACGAGCGGACACAGTCGTAGGAAGGGCTAATTTTGCTGGCCGCCAATCAGCACACTTCTAAAGCTGGGCTGCAGCCAATCAGGTCACGTTAAGCGCCTCCGGCTCAAACTGCCAAGAGTAGTAAACAAGTTCTTAACCCTTTCAGTGCTAAGGGGGAAATATTAATGTTAAAAAAAAAGATATTTAAAAGCTTAAAACACAGCTGTTATGTTAGCTTCACTAAATTACCCTTTCAATTTATTAATTTATTCCCTCAAAATATTAAACAGTTCCCTCCAAACAAAAATTTGGGATAAATAAAGTTAGCTGAGAGAGAAACTTTTAAAATATTGAGAACTATAAATTATTTCTATCACCATTCAGTAACTCAATAACTAACCATTTCACATTAAAACATTGTCAGGGGCATTGTTTTAGCCCTAACCACCTAAAAATGTTAAACATTTAAAAAGAATGGGTGAAACTTACCTTTACGATGAGCATTTAAATCTAATCTATCGTTCTGAAATGAGTCAATTTGGAAATTATATTTATATTAATTGGATTGATACTGGGAGATAACCAGATAAATCATTCTTTTTTCCCCCAGATTTTACTCTTGTTCATATTTGTGCTATCACTTCCAGTTTAAAGAAACCTGTGTCTCAACAGCAACAACAACAGAATGACTTTGTTTACCTCTCAACCACTGAGTTAAAAGGAACATACTGGAAAGTAGAATTCACATTAAAAGAAAATGTTTGCAAATATGTCTTAAAGAATTATACAGACCATGATTTTGGGTGTCATTTTATCCATTGCAGAGACACAAGCATCAAAAACAAAATAAAAGAATAAGGTCACCCACTCCCCAAGTACATTTCCCCTCTTCCATTATTTGTATCTCATCAATTATTTTATCTAATTAAAACCTAATCCTTTCTGCTCATTTGCTGTTGCCATGGCAACAACTCTAATACTCTAGGAGGCATTGATAGTGTCTGCAACATCTTCTTGTGTGCCACCTAGATTATGGATTACATGTACATTTTGGATGTCCCAATGAAATGATAATGAGCGTATTTTACACACACACACACACACACACACACACACACACACACACGCACATGCATATATAAGATATAAAAACAACTGAAAGGGAGGCAGAGCTAAGCAATATATAGAAGGAATATATATAATATAACAGACGGAGGGAGTCATGAAGGGAGGAGGGAAACTGGACGAAAACCTGAAATTAAGTGCAATGAGTGCAGAATGTAATGTTATGTTTTGTCCACCTGGGGGCAGCACGCGAGCGTGTTAAAAAAACAAGGGTAAGCTAATGGAGAGAGAGAGAGAGAGAGAGAGAGAGAGAGAGAGAGAGAGAGAGAGACTACATTTACACACAGTTTTAATGGTTAACGGTTAAAGGGAGTGTAGTTTAAAGTCATGGCCAAAAGCACAAATTAACTTATTGGAATTTTCTTTTCAAACTTAAATGGTAGAGCGGTTCCATTCAGGCAGCACAGAGCCAGTGGTCAGCTTACTCTCTCTTTCAAATGTATTTTTAGACATTTTCAATTCCACCTAAAATGGTGCCTTCAGAATATAACCGCTGCAACATTTAAGATGGAACAGAAAAACACAACAAGCAGCCGACATCAAACATGTTGATAAAAGATCAGCCGTGTGTGGTGAACCATGATTTTATTTGTTTATTGTCTCTGTGTATTCTGTCGGGAATTCCATGGTGTTACGTAAATGGAATGGAGCGGAATTCCCAAGAATGCTCTGGGAATATGGTACTGAAATAGAGAGGGCTTCTGCACTGCAGCATGAAAAGAGAGAAAGAGAACGGAGGAGGGGGGAGGTTGGGTGAAAAACGAAGATAGAGTAGGCATGGAATGACTGAGAGATGAAGGGATGAAGACAGAATAAAGGGAATGAAGGGAGAAAGAATGGATAACAGGATAAAGGTTTCTTGGTGCTGTTACATTTGGCCATTCCAAACACATATGAACAAGTTTCAATTCTGGGTGAGGATTATGGTCTGTCTACGCTATGCAATTTACATAAGAATGAGTAACACTGCACTCTATGTTCAAAAGCCTACACTACTAGTCTCCTGAATTCAGATACGTTAGCATCATAAATACATATGTTGCACCAGTTGCTGAAAGGGGTTTTCAACTGGGCACACAGCTTGTTTAATTCCCGTAGAAATCTTCAAATGAAATAAACGGGAAGCACTTTAGCCTAAGGTCATCTTGCTCAACACCAAGGGGTGGTTTCCCAGAGAGGAATTAAGTCCTGGACTACACAGAATTTTTGTATTGTGATTTTCAATTGAAAGGAGGATATAGCCCAAGACTAGGCTTAATTCCTGTCTGGGAAACTACCCTCCAAGTGTCTGCAAGAGTAGTATATAGTTTCCCGTAACTGGGCTGTGGAGCAGTGTAAACTGTGCTACCTGGAGCTCCAGCCAATACTTCTGGGATGAGTTGGAGTATCTGAACCAATCTTCCGGCAGATGTTGTTTCTGTTTTTGAGAAACACTTATAGATATGTAGAGATTAGAATTAGAATTACTGCGAATTTGTTCTCTGCATTTAACCCAGTCCGTGCAGTGAAACACACACAAACTAGTGAACACTAGGGGGCAGTGAGCACACATGCCCGGAGCGGTGGGCAGCCCTAGCCATAGCACCAGGGGAGCAGTTGGGGGTTAGGTGTCTTGCTCAAGGCCACGTCAGTCATGACCTGACTCTGGGGTCCGAACCAGCAACCGTCCGGTTACACGCCCAGTTCCCTAACCACCAGGCTAAGATATATATCACACCTCCAGTCTTAGAAATAATCATATTTATTGATTTGGGCTCCTGATTGAGACTCATTATAGACACAAACATTTTTGATTTGAAGCAAGATTGAAGCTTGATTTTTTACCACCTTTTTATCTGATGGGGACAGTTTTGGTGCAACTTCCACAAGTTTGTTTTTAAGTGCAGTGAGAGCAGGGGTGGGAGCAATACATTTATTTTTTAAACTAGGGTGAGCATGACATATTAATGCACATATTTTAACAGCAAAAATAACAAGATAGTCCTTATATATATTTATATGTGTGTTCATGCGTGTGTGTGTGTGTGTGTGTGTCTGCTGTAAATGTTCCAGTCAGTAAAATTAAAGAAAGATATATATTGAAAAATTATATAAAATTATATATATATGTGTGTGTGTGTGTGTGTGTGTGTGTGTGTGTTGTCCAATTAAAAACACATATATCCTACATTTTTGTCCATTTTTAGTTCACTACATCATTTGAACGCAGCAACACAGCAGCTGTCCTCCACATCATGAACCAACAAATGCTCCAAAATCACTTGGATTAACATTTTTTTACATGCACTTCTATTTAGTTAAAAAGCCTTTCTCCTTCTCCTGTAAAGTTACTATTTTGGGAGATACGTGTTTTTATTTGAACAGCAATAATATATAACATGACAAATGAGTAAAAATAGTTTTTAGCTGAAATTATTGCATTGTATTGTTTTGTTACAAGTTACTTCAGGTTTTCTCAGATGTACTGCAAGACAAGTACAAGAACACACACACACACACACACACACACACACACACACATATAAACACACATAAACTTACACACACACACACTCACACACACCTTTACAAACATACGCTATTTGTATCTTTACACACACACACACACACACACACACACATAAACACACATAAACTTACACACACACACTCACACACACCTTTACAAACATACGCTATTTGTATCTTTACACACACACACACACACACACACACACACACACACATATAAACACACATAAACTTACACACACACACTTACACACACCTTTACAAACATACGCCATTTGTATCTTTACACACACACACACACACACACACACACACACACATATATAAACACACATAAACCTACACACACATAAACAAACACACGCTCACACACACCTTTACAAACATACGCTATTTGTATCTTTACACACACACACACACACACACACACACATATATAAACACACATAAACTTACACACACACACTCACACACACCTTTACAAACATACGCCATTTGTATCTTTACACACACACACACACACACACACACACACACATATATAAACACACATAAACCTACACACACATAAACACACACACACTCACACACACCTTTACAAACATACGCTATTTGTATCTTTACACACACACACACACACATATATAAACACTCATAAAGTTACACACACTCACACACACCTTTATAAACATAAGCTACTTGTATCTTTACACACACACATAAAAACACACATAAACTTACACACACATAAATGCACACACTCACACACACCTTTATAAACATACGCTATTTGTATCTTTACACACACACATAAAAACACACATAAACTTACACACACATAAATGCACAAACATACACACACAAACACACACACACACACTCACACACACCTTTATAAACATATGCTATTTGTATTTTTACACACACACATATATAAACACACAAACGTACACACATAATCACACATACACTCTTAAAAACATAAGATATTTGTATCTTTACACACACACATAAACACACAAACGTACACACACATAACCTTACATACACTCACACACACCTTTATAAACATAAGCTACTTGTATCTTTACACACACACACACACACACACACAAACACACAAACGTACACACATAAACACACATACACTCTTAAAAACATAAGCTATTTGTATCTTTACACACACACACACACACACACAAACACACAAACGTACACACATAAACACACATACACTCTTAAAAACATAAGCTATTTGTATCTTTACACACACACACACACACAGTTGCAACTTCTTTATAGTCGAAGCCTAAAATATAAAAAATTACTGAACATTTTTAAATGCTTTTCAACAAAACCCACTATCGCTGTGTGCAAAGGAATATAATAATAATGTTAATAAAAAGGCACATATAAACAGTAAAACTGATCACACAAAGCAGAATTTAAAAGTATCACCAAATAAAATTATTACACAAACTAAAAAATCACAGTGCGGCAATAATGGCATAACTGAAGAGTCAAGCTGAAAGGACGGGTTTTCTCTCTCTCTCTCACACACACACACACACACACACACACACACACACATTATTTTATAATACTGTATATATGTTTTGAATAAAAAAATAGTACATTATATAAAGGTTGCAGTTACCTATTTAGATTCAAGGCTTCAAAAAATATATGATTTATGAATTAAATCATAAGACTTTTATAGAAATGTTATTTAGCACACAGCAGAGACTAAATATGAAATACTTTTTCACAGGCAATGATTCAAAGGAAACTGACTAAATGTGCATTTTTCAAAACACAAGGAGAACAGCAGATATTTTGTACTGATTTTAAATTAATGTATAATTATTGGGCTGTTATTGGACTAAAAATTTAATCCTTTACATATTTAATAGGTTTGTGATGTTTACACAGAAGCCAATGGAAAATGAACACTGGGTTTTTTAGAGTGGTGTATCTTTAACATTGGTTATTGTCATTTCTCTTGTCTTTAGTCCTTCATGCTGTTTGCAAAATAATGATATATTACTGGGCAAAGGTCTGAGACAATGCTTCATTTATTTCATTTCAGGAAAAAAAACAGCCCTCAAGTACAAGCTATTCTCTTTCAGGAAAATGCTTCTCAGTGAAAATGGAACTCCTAACATCGACATAAGACCTGGTCTCTCTCTAAAACTGTCCCCCATCGGTTAAACAGATAAAGGCTTTCATCTTTGAAAAAAAGAGTAGAAAATCAAGTTCCACCCAAGTATTTGTGTCCATCCTTAAGCTGTGAGAATTTGACTCAGCACCGTGGGTCTGAAAGGACAAGGAGCTGCCAGGAAGCAAATACTTCAGAAAGGAAATAGACACAAAAGAAGAAAAACAAAAATGCAGCTGGTGGTCCTTGAATGACAGACCTCAACATCATTGAATGTGTTTGGGATTATTTCTAGGATTTAACTGGATGAAGATTTTACTGAAAAGTCTCCTGACAGTTGGATTTTTTAATTCCTCAAGTTATAACATCAGCAAAATCTGGACAGAAATATTAAAATATTTTATATGATATTTATATTTAATCTAAGCATTCTATATAAGTTTATGTTACACAGATATTTTTCTCTATTTTATTTCTCTCCAGTTGCTCAGTGAATACAGGGCGACGCACATACAGTGGACAACCCCTACACACACTCACACACTCCACGAGTATAAACAAACTAATACAATGCACTGTATCAGCTGTATCTCTGTGGGTATTCCACATATTAACCCAAATAAGCAGAACATAATTTACACTGATTCACTCCCACACAGTTTCACACACGTCACATGCATACACACACACACACACACACACACACACACACACACACATCGTACACTGCCAGGATCTGTGCAGAAAACAGTCCTTCAGAAATGTTATATTACACAGACACACGTACTTGAGAGTCGCAAATCCCCTCACAATTTCCCACAACACTCCCACACACACAGGAGCGACGAAAACACACACACACACACACACACACATATACACACACACAAACTAGAGCAAAAACATTATCGAAGGCAAAACGTTATTGAAGATCTAAGGGAGGTCTGAGACTGTACACACACACACACACACACACGCACATGTGCACACGAGCACACACACACACACATGCACACACACACACACAAACGCACACAGCAGTATCTCTTGAAACAACTGTTATACGTAGTTCTGCCATAATGTTAAAATAAACACCTCTTTAAAACCCTCACTCTCTAATTCCTCAGCTCCACTTTGTACAATACTGGTGCACTTTGTTCTTGGTCAGTTCCAGACTGCTCCATCTGTAGCTTTGCGTAATTTGTTTGCCCCTTTTCACCCTGCACTTCAATAGACAGGACTCCCTCAGGACCCTCACACACCACTTGATGTTGGTGATGTGTTAGTGTGTGAGGTGCTGGTAAGAGTGGATCTGACAAGGCAGTGCTGTTGGAGTTTTTAATCTCATCAGTGTCACTGCAGGACTGAGTATAGTCCACCAAAGAAAAATGAATAACAGACAGCATCCTGTGTCACTGATGAAGGACTAGAGGACGACCAACACAAACTGTGCAGCGACAGATGAGCTACCGTCTCTGACTTTACATCTACAAGGTGGACCAACGAGGTGGATGGGTCTAACAGTACGTGGACACATTGTTTAAATCTCATACCAGCACAACACACACTAACACACCACCACCACAATGCCAGTGTCACTGCAGCGCTGAGAATGATCCACCTCCTGAATCATACCTGTTCTGTGCTGGTCCTGTGGGAGTACACCATTTTCCTGGAAGAATATTGTTTCACTTCACACTGCACTGGTAAATTTTTGAAACAACAATCAACCTTCTGTACTTCAATTAATTTTAAATTCTGCAATAAATACATCTTCAAATATTGAAGTTAAACATCTACACAAAAGTCTACACAGTTGTGTGGTATTGATCATTTTTAAGCAATTATCTGCTGATACTTAGAGAAATACAAGTTTACAGGGCACTCCAAAGAAATGTACCCTCAAATAGTCTGGAGGTTTACATGTGTTTTTTTTCCAAAGATATTTGTAGCTGAATAAGAATGAAAATAAAAAAACAAAGCCTGGAGATGATAGCTGTATGGAGTCAAAAGTAATTAAATGTATATATATAATTACAGTGTAATGTATTACAAACTAATTTCACATTTTTTACTTCATTTTTCTTTATTTAACTGACACATTTTCAAAGAAAAGATCTCCAGTGTTTTCACTGACACACCTGATTTTATTTTGTAAATATAAACTAATGTATAATTTGATGCCTCCATCAACACACTCCAAAAAAGTTGGGATAAGAGTGGAAAATTTATAGAAAATGTCCAACATACAAAATTCCACAATAAACAGGTCAATAAAAAAGTGATAAAAGTTTCACCCAACAAAATGCTCACATGGGTCCATGCAATAAAAGGGATCCTGGCTAAAAAAAATTCACTATGTTATGAGAGCATTGTCAAACACTTTAAAAAGATAACATTGTGAAAAGATTCAGGAAATCCACAGAAATCTCAGCATGTAGGGCAAGACCGTAACCACTGTTGACTAAACATGACATTTAAGCCCTTAGACAGCCCTGTATGAGAAACCATCATGCTACTGTGATACATTTAGCCACAGAGGATCCAGAGTAAATTGGAAAACTGTTGTCAGTTAATACAGTCCAGCTGTCAGTTAATACAGTTTCTTTTTCATGGGAAGACTATGATTATTTAAGTAAAACAATGCCAGGCCTCATTCTGTGTGCTACAACTGCATGGCCTCTTAGATATGGCCTCATAGAGTCAAGTATGTACACTTGAATACTTGAATGCAGTCCAGATCTGTCTTCTATGGTGCACCATGAGGAGAAGAACCAGACAATGGCGACTGCAGAGTGTTAAGCAGCTGAGGGTTTGTATCAAGCAAGAATGGGAATTAAAATTCCACTTGCAAAAGTACAACAATCAGTATCCTCAGTTCCAAAAGGTTTAAAAAACGTAATTAAAAGTAAAGATGATCTTGATATATAAATTTGCCTCTGTCTTTATTTTTACTTTTCCTGACCGCTCTACAGACATTCTACATTCTAAATTCTACATTCTACATTCTAAATTCTACATGCTAAATTCTACATTCTAAATTCTGCATTCTAAATTCTACATTCTAAATTCTAAATTCTACATTATACATTCTACATTCTAAATTCTACATTATACATTCTACATTCTAAATTCTGCATTCTAAATTCTACATTCTAAATTCTAAATTCTACATTATACATTCTACATTCTAAATTCTACATTATACATTCTACATTCTAAATTCTACATTCTAAATTCTATATTCTGCATTCTAAATTCTACATTCTAAATTTTCAGTGATTTTCAGTGGAATTAACAAATCACAGATACTTCTTTTTATTGCATTTAACTAAATGTTTCATGTTTTCTGGAATCAGGTTGTAAAATTATGTTACATAGATAAAATGTACTGAAGACACGCTTTTAAGAAGAGCACAATTTGCATCCATCCATCCATTATCTGTAACTGCTTTTCCAATTTAGGGTCGCGGGGCGTCCAGAGCCTACCTGGAATCATTGGGCGCAAGGCAGGAATACACCCTGGAGGGGACGCCAGTCCTTCACAGGGCAACACAGACACACCACATTCACTCACACCTACGGACACTTTCGAGTCGCCAATCCACCTGCAACGTGTGTTTTTGGACTGTGGGAGGAAACCCACGCGGACAACACACCAACTCCTCACAGACAGTCACCCGGAGCTGGAATCGAACCCACAACCTCCAGGCCCCTGGAGCTGTGTGACTGCGACACTACCTGCTGCGCCACCGTGCCGCCCCAGCACAATTTCAGTATCTTCACAATCTTTTCATTTTTCAACATGAACTGTTTTTTCTAATCAATATTGTAAATATGTTCTATTAAATTATGCCTTGTTTTGCAAAGACAAGTTCTGCTTTTTGTGTTAAATTCTCCCACTTAACAGTCATAGAATATTAACACATAATTAATAATTAATTAACATTAATTTATAATTGTAGTTTTATAATTGCAGCTTGTGTTTGGAAAACTTGAGGTTTCTTTATGAAAAGTTATTAATTGTGGCCTATTATAAGTATAACAATGTGGGGAAGAACAAATTATATCTGAAACATTTAGAAAAAATGTTTCAAAATATAAACACTCAGAAGTCTGTATAATATAATATGTGTTAAGTCACATCAACATCAAACAGTACATAAAAAGGTTTTTAAATTTCTAAATTCTACAGTTTTCTATGGTTTGGATCCAATTCCAATTTCAATAAAAGAGAACCTAGCACAGGCTAAAAGTGACATTTATGAGTTTTTAAAACTGAATAAAACGGAACCCCCCCCAAACAAAACAATTAATTTCTAGTGAAACTAATATAACGAATATCCAGAATGAGGATATTTCCTAATGATATGCAATTTTAAATGAGTTTAAAAGGTTTATTTCTTTCAACAGTAACACATAAAGAAAATAAAATGAGTCATAAATGCTGTACACAGAATATTAACCTTACTATAATATGCAGATACACAGGACATTTTTTGATTGTTAAAAATGCTAATGAAGAAACATCAATCATTTTAAAATGTAGTAACTGGATACGTATCATGCAAAAAACTGCTCATAGGCATGAACTGACATTTTTATAGCAATTTCCAATTTCCTTGATGTCAGATTTGCTGTTGAATTATGTGTGTAATATTTGTGTCTTTAATTAGGCTTTTAATCAAATGTGCTAATGAGACTTGTGTGCTAATGCGCAAGTAAAGTGTGTGTTGCCTTTTTCTGTTCAGTTTTCACCGTGAACATTCTGCCCTGCATAATAAATGAGAGCCTTTTTTTCCCTGCCACTACTCGAGCCTGCTAGCCAGCTAACTTCCTCCTTTCACTGCTGCTATCTGCTGTGCTTGCCAACTGATTGAGCCTGTTCTACTCGGCCGTATATGACGTCTGAGAGTGCCTGCTGTCACTGTTGCTTCTGTGCCCTGTATGCCAGCAGAGAACACTCACTTTTACACACTGCTACTTTGCCCTGCACACTGGCAGAAAATGTCCACTTACACTGCTGCCCCTTTGTCCTGTATGATGTTTGAAAGTGCTTGCCTCCACTGCTGCTGCTGTACCCTGAACACCAGGGAAGCCTGGCTGCCTTTAAACCACTGATACTCTTCCTCAGATACAATGCAGCTTTGAAGCACACCGTCATTGCTGTTAGCTGCTTCAGTTTTCCCTGCATATATTATTATCCGAAATGTTCTATGCCGCTGGTTTATTGTGTATTTTAGCATATCTTCTGAAGTGTTATTTTCTGAGTATTATTGATTTTAAGAATACGTGGCTACTTGAAAATACTATACGAATACCATTATTATTATTATTATTATTATTATTATTATTATGCCACATATATACTATTGTCCGTCCAACTGGTGACTCAAAATGAGCCGTTCTATTTTTATGGGTCTGAAATTTAAGGCCTGTGGTGTCCAAACTTGAAACATAATACATTTAATCCAGAAACACAGGACCCACAAGAATGGCTGCCTTCCCATTACCAAAATATCAGGAATGAATGTATTACAAAAGCTATGCAGCTCCATCAAAATTAGGCATGCTTGGTCTTGTTTATACATATAACACTGAAGCCCTAAATGGTAGATAAAAGTGCAGTCCAGAGTCCACCCAGATATTTTTCTATCGATATAACACACAAAAAAACAGTTGAAAAAGTATTTCTAGCATCAATAATTTTAGCTATTCAAAAACATAAAAGCTATCCTCAAACATATTTCTACTATTGAGAAGCACCAGAAAAGTAACATTAAAAAGAATTCCTTTTTTTTGTTGGTGGAACTTTGTCTCAGGAACACACTTTCAACTTTTTTTTCATCTTATCCTTCAGGGCTTCTGTAAACAATTGAAATACACTTGCATGTTTTCTCTTAACCACATCAGCATAGAATTAACACTTGGCATTATCCTTTGTTTTGACAGCTTAATCATCTATAGAGTAAAAGAAATGTGGCTTTAATTTAAAAAAAAACAATCTTACCGGTTCCTGGTCGTCCCATGACGATGTCTTTGCATGGCACGGGGTGCAGAGACTCTGCTGGAAGTATAAGTGGTAACAAAGCTGTGGGGGCAGGATGACATGGCACTGGTTGCTGTAACATTGTTATTCCACCCTTATCCTGTCCTTCTCCATCTCCTGAACCAAAGGAGGCAGATTCAGGAGTTGGGCTTGGCACTGATATACAAGTCAAGGAAGGGCTGGACTGAGCGGTCAGGCTTGTAGGGTTGGGGTTTGGAAGGGAAGAGATGGAAGACACCAGAACAAGAGTCGATGAAGGACTATGCAGCAGTACTGCCCCATTTGTGGAGGCAGCTGCATTAATTGGAACTGGCACCTGTAATCCTACACCAGTCAGAACACCTGATTGGCTGTTTTCTTTAGAGTTGGCTCCTTCCTCATTTGCGATTCTAGCCAGTGGGCGTTCTGTAAATTTTGTTAGTGGGATCTCGGGATTTCGCACAATAACAGGGGAGTCGCGCAATGACTGCTGAGACACTACACATTGTGAGCTTGTCTCTAGGGTTAAAGGAGAGGGTGAAGGTGAGGAAGAAGCTGTGGATGATGAGGGTCTATGGCAGCGAGAGAAATTAGTTGTCTGAGGCGAAAGTACTCGAAAGGAGGCCCCTGCCGATGGATCTCCTCTACTCTGCTCCAGTTCAGGTTTGGAGCAATCTTGCACTGTAGGAGGTAGGGGTGGTGGGGCATCTGATTTACGCTTGCTAGGACTTACAGGCACAGTGAAGGTTATACTTGTTTGGAAAGATGGTACAATGCCAGGCACAAGTCTCTCTCGCTCCTTCTCCACTGCTGAGGTGCTAAGTTTGGAGATCCCACTGCTGGAGCCGCTGGTGTGCTGGTGGCGGCGAGTGGGCAAGACTGTCAGTGTCGTAATAGGACTGAAGTTGGCAGGCCGGAAGCCAAAGAGTGGGGAAGGAGATGGAGATGGTGTTGGAGAAAAGGGTGACTGATTTGAAATGGGTGAAAATGAAGGAGTTCCTGAACGTGAGCTCCCCAAAGACACAAGCATAGTAGCAGCCTCACATTCATCAAAATCAAAGCGAGAAAAATCCTGCGGCAGCAGAGATGGAAGAACTAAACGTGGTCGTGAGTCAGTTCCCCGACTGCTGGTCTCACTGCTGTCCCGTGAGGTCTCCTCCCAGTCAAACTCACTGCTGGCTCGTCCTCGGAGTTCAGAAGGGGTTGCAGTTCCTGAGCTGCTCCCTCCTCCTCCTCCTCCTCTGTGCTCCCTGTCTGAGACTGCTCCCTCCATCTCTTTAGTACGCATAGAGAGGTGTCGAGAGCAGTAGCCTCTACGTTGAGACTCTTTCATGCAACTGTCCTTTGAGCACAGTCGACGCCACTGCTTCCCATTGAATTTTTTGCGGATACCATTGGGTGTACAAACCACATCACCCTTTTTGTACTTTTGCTGGGCCATAGAAAGTGGAGTCCTTGAACGTGAGGAAGAGGATGAAGATGAGGCTGAACTCCCTGGGATAGGAGTAGAGGTCTGTGAAGGAGAAGGGGTCTTGTCCAGTGGGGTGAGAGAACGTCTTGAGCTGGGTGAGGGGGCTGTAGTTGGAGGTTGAAGTTGAAATACAGCTCTATCAGAGCCCACAAAAGCTGGTGAAGGAGGAGGCTGAGGACTGACTGAGGATGGACCAGATGATTGTGATCCCACAGATGTGCCAGCCACTGAAAGAGAGTTTATGTATCCTGGAGACTTGGAGAGGATCTGTCTGTGTTGGTTTGGCCCAACTGTTTTGGGTCCTCCTGAAGTCAAAGTACCTCCAACATCTCGGAGTGGTGCCAAGTTAAGCCGTAGGACCTCCAAGTCAACCTCTGGAATTTGCAGTTGCTTTACCTCCCTCTCTCTTTCACTTGCCCTTTCTCTCTCCTTGTCTGCATCCTCGGTTCTCTGATTCTCTCTTTCACTGACTACACTTGATGCACTGTTTACCATCATAACTACTGGTAAAGACGCAGTTGCTGGTGGTTGCGTGCCCTCCAACATCTTACTTCCATCGTCTTCCAGACTTGAGAAACCAGCATGCCTTGCCGAAGGTGGCCCAGCACCTCCAAAAACCATTCCCCTACTAAGCTGGCATACCTCCCTTTCAACTTCCATCTCCTCCCTCCTTTCCCTTTCCTCTCGTTCTTGATCCTGCTCTTGTATGTCTCCCTCCCACGGTGGTACAACGAGACGCAAGTTCTGTCGGGACACCCATACAGCCTTAATGTTGGTTCCATTCTGCACATCATCCACATTATTTCCAGTTTTCCTATGATTCTGCTCTTCCTGCAGCAGCACCCTGTATGGGCAAGCAACAGCTGGATGGGAATCCACCTGAGAGACCACTCCTTCCTTGTACCAATCCTTCCCCTTATCTCCTCCGTAAGGCACACAAACATGCGTCCCAACTTCCACAGGATCATTGCCTGGTGGGGGGGCGTCTAAGATGAGGTCAATATTTTGGTGAGGGTGGCTTACTAGTGCACGAAATGGAAGCAAAAGATGCGTCTCTTCCCCATTAATCTGCAGACTTACATTCAGCTGCTCTTTAGTAGCCCCTCGTACCACACCGCAGACAAACACACATTCCTTGGTCTGCCCTTGTCTCTGAGTATCCCCCTTTGTTTGTTGATGGCGAACTAACACTCTCTGGTTCTTTAGTCCTTTAGCCAGAGCCTCAGCGATTCCTGAAATGTCTTCTGGATCAAAATTATTATTTGAGGTTAGGACTGGAACTAGTGTTGGTCCCTTGTTTTGTGGACTTCTTGTTGTACTTAAAGGAATCCCTGTATTTGTGTGCACACTGGACAGCTCAAGTGCATCCAAATCTGGACTGTGCTCACTGGCTGTATCTGTGGAAGATGAACGTGTGGAGCTTGGGGGACCTTCTCCAAAGGCATCTGTATCGAGCTGTGTTAAGGCCTTTTCTCCTTCCTTTTTGACAGCCTCAACCCAAGCCACACAATTCAGTTGTGAGGATTCTGTGCTTGTCTTATTATCTGTAAAGTCTTTGCTATTTATGTCACTAGAGACAACAACACTGTCTACTTTATTTATGGTATTACATGCAATGGAAATTATATTAGTGGAAATGGGGTTACAGAATGTGTTGAGGTGATTGCTGTTGATTGCTGTTGAAGATACAGGATTCAGACTGATGGGTGAGGTGTTGACAGCTCTTTGTTCATACATGTATTTCTTCTTGGGCACTCTGGCTTTGAAGGTAGCTGTTTTCCGACTGGAGGGTGTGGTGGGACTGTAGCTGGAGGTGACAGAGTTCATTTTGTTTATGACATTGGCAGCCATACTGGTGTTAAATGAGTTGCTAGCTGTGTTGTTTGTAATGGGTTTGCTAGCTGTGCTGTTTGGGGTAAGATTGCTACCTCTGTTGCTTTTGAGAGTATTGCTAGTTGTGCTGTTTGCGGTAAGATTGCTACCTGTGTTGTTTGTTAGAGGGATGCTAGCTGTGTTGATTGGAGTTTGGTTGCTTGCTGTGTTGTTTGTGAGAGAGCTGCTAGATGTACTGTTTGGCACAGTTTTATGCATGTTAGAGTTAGTGTTTTTAGGGCAGGTGATTTTATTGACCCTGACTACAACCTGCTCAGCCTGATCCACCTCTACTGAGAGTCCTTTGATTTGCCCTTTTAGTCCATCCTTCCTTGAAGTGTTGCTCCTCCTGACGGCCTTGCCTTCAGATGTGGCCAGTTTAGACAGAGTATTTTTGCGAGATGACGCCACACCTGCTGTGGCTTGTGAGGGTCGGTTTTGTTTTTCTTGTTTTCTCCGCCCTCTTCCCCGTGTGGACAGCGGAGACCGTCCTCTCTGTTTCTTCTGTGATTTCATGTCTTATTATTTTCTGACTTTTTATTCCCTTAGCTTCTTTCTGTTGCTGGATGAAGGATATGTCATATGTTTTCTTCTTGGTTTTAATGTTGCTTTGGACCTAGTTCTTTTTTTGTCTATCTGAAAAAGAAAAAAGAGAGTCAGCATGTGTATAAGTATCGAGAAACAGAAGTACAGACAAGAAGTCAGTTAGATATGAGGATACAGTTAGTCCTGGACACCAGATATTACCTTCAGTTCATGGATGAGATTTGTTTTTAAATGGGTTAGTGTGTGCATTAGAGGTGGAGTCATTTTACCACAGAATGTTAATAACCTAATGCATGGTTAGCACAGGATGAGAAAGGATAACCTTCTATAAGTTAATCCATTTATGCATTACCATCGCAAACACCAAAAAAGCTCCATACACAACATGTCCCACTGCTCAGAGGAAGGAAATATTTTCAAGCATTTATTTGAAAAATGTCATTTTGTTTGGTCCACTAACAAATTTACTAATTTCACTAGTTTGAAATATATTCCTGAGGCTGGGCAATGTAATACATTCATTCATTTATTCGTTATCTGTAAGCGTTTATCCAGTTCAGGGTCACTGGAATCATTGAGCGCGAGGCAGGAATACACCCTGGAGGGGGCGCCAGTCCTTCACAGGGCAACACACACTCACATTCACTCACACACTCACACCTACGTACACTTTTGAGTCTCCAATCCACCTACCAACGTGTGTTTTTGGACTGTGGGAGGAAACCCACGCAGACACAGGGAGAACACACCACACTCCTTACAGACAGTCACCCGGAGGAAACCCATGCGGACACAGGGAGAACACACCAAACTCCTCACAGACAGTCACCCGGAGGAAACCGACGCAGACACAAGGAGAACACACCAAACTCCTCACAGACAGTCACCCAGAGAAAACCCACGCAGATACAGGAAGAACACACCACACTCCTCACAGACAGTCACCCGGAGGAAACCCACACAGACACAGGGAGAACACACCACACTCCTCACAGACAGCCACCCGGAGGAAACCCACGCAGACACAGGGAGAACACACCAAACTCCTCACAGACAGTCACCCGGAGGAAACCCACACAGACACAGGGAGAACACACCACACTCCTCACAGACAGTCACCCGGAGGAAACCCATGCAGACACAGGGAGAACACACCACACTCCTCACAGACAGTCACCCGGAGGAAACCCACACAGACACAGGGAGAACACACCACACTCCTCACAGACAGTCACCCGGAGGAAACCCATGCAGACACAGGGAGAACACACCAAACTCCTCACAGACAGTCACCTTGAGGAAACCCACGCAGACACAGGGAGAACACACCACACTCCTCACAGACAGTCACCCGGAGCGGTACTCAAACCCCCAACTTCCAGGTCCCTGGAGCTGTGTGACTGCGACACACTACCTGCTGCACCACCGTACCGCCCCAATGCAATACAGCCTGAGAGAAAACTAATTTCCGCAAATCCAGGTGCACTTATCAACATGGCAAGAGAACCTCAATTATTTGAATTCAGATTTGCTGGAGTTTGATTTCATGTCAGTATTTTAACACCTGATTCAGATGAACTCCAGATGGGGTGAGTTTTGAAAGGAGAAAAGTTTTTATTTTTCTTGAACCCAGTGCTTTTACTCTCATTTGAATACATTAAGTTTATAACATTTTAGAGACTGTGTACTTCTGAGTGAGCGAAAATTCCTGTGGCTTTTACCTGATAGCACCAGGTTTTGTCAATGGAGAAATTTGCCTTTAAGTCAATGTCTTGTAGATTAAACATCCTCTAATACATACAACTGTCTTTCAGATATTTTCAGACAGTGAAAGTGACACTAAATATTTAGATTCATCTGATTTACAAACTCCAGCAACACTGCAGCCATTTAATAAAATACTTATTACACCCTGGAGAATAACACAATTAAATTCATTTAGAATTTTTACAGATATTACATTTTAAAGCTCTTTACATCGTGTCTAAATGTCATCATGAATGCAGCAATAGAAATTATCCAGTGACTCCAGGAATATAATGTATTTTATATTATATTTATTCAAAGTGTATTACAGATTTCTTTAACCTGTAAATTGTCGATTGGGCAGTCTTTACATAAACATATTGTTAAATATCAAGCTAAATATCATAACATAACACTGATTTTATTTGGTAGATCCTAAAACTGTCTGTTTTGTGGTAAACAAATGAGGTCTTAATGTATACGTATTAGATCACATAAGGAGCTAAATATGTGAACATTTACACACAAGTCTTAATGTATACACTGCCAAGAGCTAACTAACATTCTTTCTTTGTCGGTCTCTCTCTCACACACACACACACACACACACACACACACATATATATATATATATATAAAACACAGTTCCTATCCATGAATAAATACGAATACATAAGTTTAATTTCCTCAATGTATCACTGTCTCAAATAAATAAATCTGAAATCTTTTTGCTTTTTATATTTTCTGCATTATTTGAAGAAACCCACAACTCTTTACAGTCTGAAAATATCATGATGAATGGACAAATTGAAATGCTCCAAAAATTACCTGGAAGAAAACCTCTATTATCTAAATTATCTTCCATTAAATCCTGATACTTTTGCCTTCTACTCTAAAGTGAGCATTTTGCTGATACAGGAGTTTTGCGGTGCATTTGTAAATGATCATAATTAAGATGTTATGCAGCTGATTTATGACATTTTAATAATAACCCATTAAAAATAGTGTTATTCACAGTTATAAGGTGGCTATAAAGATACAGAGAAAATGGGACCTATAACAGCAATGCATATATTTACCCACCCTTCCTTATGCGTTTTGTCTGTGTTTCCTCACATCTATTCCTTTCTTATCCAAAAAAAAAATATCCTGTATTTAAATTTCCTCAGAACTTCCTCCTTAAGCCTAAGTTTAGACCCAAATGAGAAAAAAGAGACAGACAAAGTGTGTGTACGTAGCTGTATTCATGAATTTTAATCTGTTTGAAGGAACTTATTTTTACACTTTTTCCTTCAAAAACACCTCCTAAAAATAAGTGTTTTGACTAGAAATTAATGAAAGGTGGCTCCTGAAAACACCCACACACACACACACCCACACACAGCACACGTAATTATCATTTAGTTCATGTGGCATCGCGCTCAACATTAAAAAAGCAGCTTCCACATAAACATCAGAATTCAGAGATTATTTATATTTACTTTATTTTCCAGCTACAGTTACATTACAGTTAATCAGCAAAAACCAGGAAACATATGTGTTATAAATTATCAACATTTTAATTATGTACTGTGTCCCCACTTTGTCAACATTTTATTTCATTTTTTTTGGAAGGTTCTGGAAAGAACCACATATACCAGGTTCTCCCACACAGAGAACCATTATCCAACCAGGCAAAGATATGTCTAGCCTTTGTCCTTGCTAAAGAATTAGTTCACTTTAAAAAGTGTAGTTTGAACAGTCTACAATTAGTTTTTTATGTTTATTTTGGTAAATAATTAAAGTTAAATCCACAGTGCTGACAAACAGTTTCAGTAATAAATACACAGTAGTTTATATATGTGCTACATATTGTCATTACTGTGGCACATGTACTGCGTAATTCCTTACTTAGAGAGCTCAGAATTCTGTAGAAATGCCTCCCCCAATGCACACACACACACACACACACACACACACACTAAAAGAAGTCCATCGAAAGAAACCTATGGAAAAAAAGCTACTGTTCAGCCAAAATATTAGACCTCTTGTACTCTACTGACTGTAGAGGAGCATTTTGTAGTTCTACAATTACAGACTGCAGTCCATTGGCTGTTCTGCATGCATTGTTGGCCCCTTTCCCCCTGTTCCTCAGAGCTCAGAACCCCCCACAGAGCAGGTGTGATGTGGTGGTGGATCATTCTCAGCACTGCAGTGACACTGACGTGGTGGTGGTGTGTTAGTGTGTGTTGTGCTGGTGTAGAGTGGATCAGACACAGCGGTGCTGCTGGAGTTTTTAAACCCCTCAAAGTCTGGACTGAGAACAGTCCACCGACCAGAAACATGCAGCCGACAGCATCCTGTGTCACTGATGAAGGACTAGCGGACGAGCGACACACACTGTGCAGCGACAGATGAGCTACTGTCTCTGACTTTACATCTACAAGGTGGACCAACAGTGGACAGTGTTTAAAAACTCCAGAGGCACTGCTGTGTCTAATCCACTTGTACTAGTGCAACACACACTAACACACCACTAAATCAGTGTCACTGCAGCGCTGTGCAAATCACACCCACAGTTTTAAAGTTAACAGTTTGACCTTAAGGCTACATTTATACTGTTTGTAGAATAAAATCGACCTGTGCAGTTTCTCGCACACTTTATTAAGCCAAAGTTTCAGAGGGTGCACTGTAAGACAGAGTTCAGCAGATGTTTGGATTAAAACGTACTCCGGCAACATTCGGATGGATGTGAACATAGGCCACACACACACACACACACAGAGCCAGCTGAACTGAAGAGTGAGTATGTGAAACACAGAAACACACACACTTCACTTCACATTGTAAGAAACCTGACAAACCTTCACTGAAACCAGCATCCATAGATGTGAATGTGAAGGTGTGTGTGTGTGTGTGTGTGTGTGTGTGTGTAAGCTAAAGTCGCACTGCAGATCAGCACGTTTTCCAAAAAATGCATTTTGGGGCATGGAGTAGGGCGCAGTGGGCTGCTGTAGCGCAGAGGTGTGAACTGCATTGGGGTGTGCACTGGTTCTCCGAAATAAACCCTTATCTCCACGAACAGCCTCCAATTAAATCTGAAATATTCATCATCTTTCTATTGAAATCGCAACTTGAAAGAGAGCAAATTTGAGATAATAAGAGCTGCTGTTTTTAGTCTATACATCATTATCATGGAAGTTCTCATTATAACCTCGGAAAAGCACACTTTCTCCAGTGTCTCCACTTCTTTTTGGGATTGTGAGAGTGTAAACGGTCTAAAAATCAGCTTAGAATCGAACCTAGTCCTGAGGCCTCATTTATGACATATACTGAATTACATCTCCAATTTGTTCTTAACACGAGTTCCTTCAAATCATATATGAAAAGTCAATGCTGATAAATTCCACACAGTAATCTCTATAGCACACTGCTGCTGTCTTTCTGTCCACAAACGTTCATCCACTCTGCCTTTTAATGTCAATTTCACATTTTATAAATCATTGCTTCAGCATGGAGGAGTTGGTGTGTTCTCCCTGTGTCTGCATGGGTTTTCTCCGGTTGACTGTCTGTGAGGAGTTGGTGTGTTCTCCCTGTGTCTGCGTGGGTTTCCTCCGGTTGACTGTCTGTGAGGAGTGTGGTGTGTTTTCCCTGTGTCTGCGTGGGTTTCCTTCGGGTGACTGTCTGTGAGGAGTTGGTGTGTTCTCCCTGTGTCTGCGTGGGTTTCCTCCGGGTGCTCCGGTTTCCTCCCACAGTCCAAAAACACACGTTGGTAGATGGATTGGCAACTCAAAAGTGTCCATGTGTGTGTATCTGTGTTGCCCTGTGAAGGACTGGCGCCCCTTCCAAGGTGTATTCCCGCCTTGCGCCCAATGATTCTGGGTAGGCTCTGGACCCACCGCGACCCTGAACTGGATAAGCAGTTACAGATAATGAATGAATGCTTCAGCATTTTCCCATTTTCAGTGTCCAAAAATATTGCATCCCTAAAATAGTAACTTCTCAGGAGAAGGAATAAAACCCTCTCAACTTTCAATGGAAGTCAATGTAAAAAGGTTTTATTGTATTATTAATACTGGAGCATTTCTATTGGTCCATTCATCACGAAATGTTCACACAATGTGACAGACAACTGCTGTGTTCAAATGATGTAAACTACAAATCCACAAAAACTGAGATGCACATTTTTCTTGGGACAACAGCAATACCATTTTAAAACATCAGATCTCTAAATAGGAAGGTGTTTTTAAATGAGTCCCTTGGACTATACACAGAGAGCTGTGTGCTTCAGAACTGAAAATCTCAGTTTAACAAATGTGTGTGTTTTCATGATGTTGTGAACACATTCACTCAGCCTACAGCAGTTAAGAAAATTAATAACAAGTTTAACCAAACAAAACCAAGAAAGCCCACGTGTGCGGTGCCGTTATATTCACTCACTGTCGGTCTAAGGTCAAAAAAAGCAGATAAGCTGGTCTTCTTGGTCAGAAAAACAGGACTAGGCCTTGACCTTTTACAAAATGACTGCAAACTAAATTTAGATAAATCAGATAAATCACAGTTTAATATTTCACCACAATTTAATTATAAATAACTCGCATCGTCATCAGGACTTGCCAATCCAAAATCTCTTCTTCACTGAAAGGTATTAATAAGGAGCTTGCTCCCTTTTGCTGCAACAACTCTCTACTCTCCTTAAACCCTTATGCTTGATAATCCAACATTTCTATGAGGATTTGTTTGCATTTTGCCATCAGAGCATTTGTGACGTCATGTACTGGTGTTGGATGACTATATCTAGAGCTCCAGCACATACCAAAATCATTGGATGGAGGCTAAACCCTCCAAAGAACAGCATTCCACTGCTCCAAAGCTGGGCTTTTTTAAGGCTCATGTACAGCTGCTCTAGAAGGTCCCATTTCATTGTTGATGCTTTTCTGTGAATATCATAAAACCTGCATATGTACAATTCAATGTTCATATCCACAATGGTCCATATCTGTGGTCCATATCCAACTGAATTCTACAAACCTTTGGACAGAAAGTGTATTTTTGCCAATAAATAGAGATATAAGAGATAAACAATTCTCACATGAGGCTTATTACAACTCAAACAATTAAAGCAACAGCTCACAACAGTAGATAGAACTGTGCAACTTGAAAAATTAGTGTGATTATATTATAACGGCATTTTAATATTTCTTCTGATGAATCAGAAATATTTGTAACAGTTATCTACGTTTATTGTGTCATGCTTAAGGCTCATCTTAATAATCCGAGAATATGTTTGTTCACAAAAACAAAATTAATTAAAAAACCTCTGTGATTGGCTGGAGAGCTCATTTGCATACCGCAGCGAGTATTGCAGTCTTATATTTCAAAAATAATTAATGTGGTGTAAGTTTTATTCTGAATCCATGATCAGTGAATGGCCAACGTGTTATTTTTTATACATTTTATCTGATGAGTGTGTTACTTTAACTATAAACGGACCTATGCAAGAACCTAAGGTCATTGTGTTCAATGCCAAGTGTCAACTAGAGGGGTATATAACCTCCCAGCAATGTGCTGTAGAGCAGAGGTACTGCATTCCCTGGAGTGATGGCACTACGTCCAATACCTCTGTGATTCAGACCTAATGCCAGGTCTTATCAGTAGCGCTATCAGATCCTCACAGAAATGTTCCCACGTCTAGCGTAAATCCTTCCCAGAAACTGTCACTGCGGCAATAATCCGGGAAACACTCATGATTAATACACTTCATTTCAAAAGAAATGTTGTATTAGAGATGTCCAAAAATTCTAAATGTACAGAAAGAGGGTCAAAACATTAGCTTTTTTCCATCTTTCTCAATTAGTGCTCTACTAAATAAGTCAGACGCATATATGACAGGGTTAAGAGAGAGGAGATGGTGAAGAAGAGGATGAGGATGAGAAGTCTTGCTTGGGAGTTTTGGAACTAAACCAGAAGAAGAGGCAAAAGAAAATATGAAAATATGCAAAATGCTGGCAACGCAACATTTTGTGAATAATTTGGAAATTTGACCAAACTCTGTCAGGTCCGAATAATGGAGGGTTTTTTTCTGAAATACATTGCAAAGTATTTCACCCACAATATGTCGCAGTATAGTCACAATACTGGCATTTTGTCCGTATTGTGAAGCCCTACTATGGACTAAAGTGGGTCACCAGCGGACTGATACCTCCACATGCATGAAAAGGCAAAAAAAACATGCAAGCCACAAATATGTCTCGTCCATGATCCAGCTCGCAGTCCTTTTCCCACACTCCAGAACCTTCTACGTAGTTGCGATTTCCATGATTTGGAAAGGCAGTATGGACAGTGTGACGTAGCAGCACTTTTCACAACCACCATGACTCAACAATCAACAACCGTGAACAAAATGCATGGACCAAATATCACTTATTCATGTGCAAAGGAAAGGCCTCGAAAGGGCACAACATGGAGAAAAGCAGAAAACTAAAAAACAGAAAACTGAAGGGGGGAAAAAAGCTGGAATGGAACATTTTTAAAAATGAGCTGCTTGTCATTATGGACACATAAGTAACTGCAGGATGCAAACACTATATTTAAATGCATCCCACGAGGTGGAATATTTTGAAAGATTGGATAAATATACATTCACATATTAACAATATGCTGGACACTTTATAGACTCTGATACAAGGGAGAGTCAAAGTGTTTGTCCTATTTACTTGAAATCCACTTAAAAGAAGTACAATTATCTAGTGTCACGGGCACTGCAACGTATTAAAATGAATAAACAGCAAAAATAAATAAACAATCCTCCACAATGTCATGGATAAACCCAATGACATGCCCAAACATAAAAGAGGAAAGCTGGGAACGTTGGAGGCAATAGAATATATATACATATATGTGAAAAATGTGTGAAACTTACATCCCATCTCATTTTGTGCGTACACACACACGCACACACACACACACGAGCACGTAGTAAAGTTGCAAAACGATGCGATGCACCGTGTGTACAGGTCATGGGAAAACTGCTGCTGATGGCAGCTCGAGTAAGTAAGTGTGTGTGTACTGCGTGTATGTGTGTGTAAGGTATAAATCTGATAAGGCATCCTACATGGAAAAGGAATACATTTGAATTGTGAAAATGGAATAGGGGAAAATGTTTTTTTTTCGTGCACTTTAGTGCTTGCAATGAAACGGTGCAATTAACGTGCATTTCTCACACACGCATACGCTAAAATATACGTACGTGTTTCTTTTCCGTGCATGAGCATGCATTTTGCAGCCGTTGCAACTGTGCACGGTAATAGTGCACACGTAGTATTCGCAGCAAGGTCTTGTTCGTGAGTATATTTAGGAAATATATTAGAAAATGTGATTTTTTCTTTCTTGATGCACTTGTGTTTGAAATGAAGCAATGCATCTGAAATTTAGATACATTTAAATAAGACATGCAATTCAATGTCATGCATCAAGAAAAAGCTCTAATTTGGAAGCAAACAAACAAACTATATAAAAGACAACATCGACTGGATAAACAACTTAACATACGCTCGCGTTCAGCATGTAAAACAAAGTTTAAACTGCGCTAACACCTCTATTTTTGATTTTGCCTTTATTTTCCTCTCCTGCAACTTGTCGTTTAACTTTACGTGGGCGACAAATCCAACACAACGCGACGTGTTCGTCGGTAACCACAACTCACCCAAAGACACAAGTCGGTGGCACGCGAAAGATTTACACAAAACTGCAGTTAAGGCTGGTTTTAGTGTCTGCGGCGTCCAAAAACAGCCGTCCACACAAAGCTGGTCAGGAGAAAAGGGAATTTAACATTATAGATAGCCCGTTATAAACATGTCTCTTCTCCCCACAGTCAAGAACCAACTCCTGAGCAGGATTAAAAACAAAAAAACACACACACAAACTATCTTCCCTTTTTTTCCCCACTACAGTCACTAAAATGGTGAATGAACCACTAACAGCTGGCGCGGCCTGGCCAATCACAGCTCGGCGGAGGTTACAGTAGCGAATAAGCGCACGGCTAATATTTAAAGGGCGGAGCCTGTGGTCAAACAGGGCGTGATTGACGTACACCGTAAACCAATCAGCGACGCAGCCGGCAACGCTCTTTAGAACTTTACAGTATCCAATCATGACACAGGGAACCATAGGAACAGAGTGTGGGCGGGACTTTCGAGGCGGAGTCAACCAATCAGAGCCGGTGAGTTCTCTGCCTCGTAACGGCCAACGGTCACCGCCGCTTCCACAGCAGAGACTTGGGATACTTTTACGCCAAGAAGGTTTCAAAAGCGGTGATATTGGAAAGGCAGAGGAAAGATTGATAGATAAAGAATTGAAGAGATAGAGTGCAAGATACAGACCCGTTTAGAAGAGACAGAAGGAAAACTAGAGTAGTTAACAGTAGAGCAGCAAAGAATGAGCTCTTTTTTTCTCGCACTAATCCTGCTCTCTTTTCTCTCAGCAACAGCCCCTCGCCTCGTATCTGCTCGCAGCCAATAACAGCGCCGCAAACCGTTCGTTCGCCGACGTAGACGCCGAGTTACCCCGCCCTCCGTACGCGATCCAAGCAGGGAGTTTGTCGCTGACGTCACTTCACCGGGTTACAATTGGCCAGCCTGGGCTCGTCCGCCAGCCAATCAGTGAGCAGAGCGGTGAGGTCATCACGCATGTTGCCACCAGCTGGCCGAAGGGGGCGGGGCTTGGACTCGCTTCACCCCAAAAGCAGGGTTGAACAGTAGCTTATATGAAAAAGTGGTGTGTGTGTGTGTGTGTGTGTGTGTGTGTGTGCAGAAGTTTGTGAATTTATCATTAAAAATAGGTTTTTACCTTGTTAACATATCACATTAACATATTTTTCACACTTTATTGTCCCTTAGACGACACATATCATGCGTAAAATATGCAAACATTGCCATAGCTGACAATTTCCTCTTTGAAACTGCAATCTTCCTACGCTGCCTGACAGCTAGGATTTCTTACATCATAAACCTAAGGGACCAATTACATTAACCTAAAGGGTGGAGCTTTCGAGCTGCAGGTAAGAGTCTGTGGGAAGAGACAGAAGTGTGTACTAATGGTGTGTTATTCATAGATCCATGCCTAGTGAATGAAGATGCAGGTGTAGAGCAACATCTAAATAAACTTTTAAGGCATTACTGGATTTTTGTGTTTTGGAAATAACTTTCAGATATGTCATGTGTTGAACATACATGAGTTTGTAGGGATTTAATAGATGACCAGAAGAGAACATTACCTTTTTTTTATTATTATTATTATTATTTTACTGGGAATAAACCTCAGTACAAATTAATCTGTATTTTCTGAACGGAACATACCGGAACACAATAAAATATGCAGTCTAACCAGTGTTGTGCAAACGTTTGCACCGGAATATACATGCCCATGTAAATGCACATCTGTATCTGTATCTTTTCTAATAAATTACTATATGGAAATGTGAAGCATTTGTATAGAATAAAGTACACTGAGCAACAAATGAAAACCAATAAACCTGTTCAGTGCCAAGCGTGTGTAAGAGCAGTATGAATCCCTGCATTGGTGTGTGCAGCTGTGTTATTTGGCGTGAAGATCACCATTTAATACCTTTGGGATGAGTTGAATTGCAAGAACTAATCCAACTCCAGTACTTGACCTCACTAATACCCTTGCAGCTGCCATCAAATCTTCACAGAAATGTTTCCACACCCAGAGTAAAAGCTTGCCAGATTAAGAAAAGCTGTGTCTGCTGAGAGCTGACCACTCCCTACTGATACCTTTCATCTTAGAAGAAATGTTGTATGAGCCGAGTATTGTACATCAGAGCAGACACACACACACACACACACTGTGCAAAGATAACAACACTCAAAGTTACACACTAACAGTTACATAATCTGTTGTTGGCGGTCATGCAGCACTGGGTTTGAACGCCTGGGGCGCCATCTGCCGGCCAAACAACACCGTGCAGCTTCTACGTTCAGCCAGTATTATTACAACATTGTTCAAGACTTGTTACTCGCTCTGTATTTTTTAGTATTTATATTTTTGCTGTGTACAGTGGGGAGAAATGAATATTTCTTATTATTAATACTTATATGAACTCATTTCTATCTATAAGTTACATTTATTTTATTCAGATTCCAAGTGTATTAAAGTGTATTATTCAAGAAAAATATTTCAGAAGGAAATAGGATGTGTCACTTTTGAGAAAATATGTTTCAATCTGAAATATTGCAGAAATACATCATTCCAAACTCCTTTCCTTACCTCCTAGGACTAGGCACCGGACCTGGGAGGACAGACCCTTATCCATAGCTGCTCCTTCCATTTGGATCTCTCTCCCCAAACACAGCCGAGATGGCGCTGATCTGTCCATTTTTAAGTCACTCCTCAAAACTCACCTCTTCAGATGTGCTTTTAATATATGAGATAATGTTGTTGTTTTCAAGCTTATCTTTTCAGTTTTGCTTTTTACTGTTTGATTCTAGGGCAGCACAGTGGCGCAGCAGGGAGTGTCACAGTCTCACAGCTCCAGGGACCTGGAGGTTGTGGGTTTGAGTCCCGCTCCGGGTGACTGTCTGTGAGGAGTGTGGTGTGTTCTCCCTGTGTCTGCGTGGGTTTCCTCCAGGTGACTGTCTGTGAGGAGTGTGGTGTGTTCTCCCTGTGTCTGCGTGGGTTTCCTCCGGGTGACTGTCTGTGAGGAGTGTGGTGTGTTCTCTCTGTGTCCGTGTGGGTTTCCTCCGGGTGACTGTCTGTGAGTAGTGTGGTGTGTTCTCCCTGTGTCCGTGTGGGTTTCCGCCGGGTGACTGTCTGTGAGGAGTGTGGTGTGTTCTCTCTGTGTCCGTGTGGGTTTCCTCCGGGTGACTGTCTGTGAGTAGTGTGGTGTGTTCTCCCTGTGTCCGTGTGGGTTTCCGCCGGGTGACTGTCTGTGAGGAGTGTGGTGTGTTCTCTCTGTGTCCGTGTGGGTTTCCTCCGGGTGACTGTCTGTGAGGAGTGTGGTGTGTTCTCCCTGTGTCCGTGTGGGTTTCCGCCGGGTGCTCTGGTTTTCCATCCCTGGGCCAAAAACACATATTGGTAGGTGGATTGGCGACTCAAAAGTGTCCGTAGGTGTGAGTGTGTGTGTTTCCCTGTGAAGGACTGGCGCCCCCTCCAGAGTGTATTCCCACCTTGCGCCCAATGATTCCAGGTAGGCTCTGGATAAGCACTATGAATAAATGAATGAATGAATGAATGAATGAATGTTTACTGTTTGATCTTAGTGTTGTTTTATGGTTGTATTTAATTTTCCTTCTTTTATTTGAACTGAATTTTATAGCTTTAATGTTCTTTTCCAATTTGGTTTCTCTGATAGTTTTTTATGTTTGTAAAATGACTTTGAGTATATTGAAAAGTGATATAAAATAACATTTATTATTATTGACAAAAATTCAAAAATAAATATAAACAAACAAACAGAAATGACAAATTGACCAAAAATATATCGTACTGTACGAAAGCCAGAGATTATTGTTTGTTTATACTGAGTCCAGTCCAAACAGTCTTTAAGCACAAGCTGTTTTTATTTTGTTTCTATTTTTTTTAGAAGATAGTTCTGAAGACATTGGCCTAAGGAAAGGGGAGTTCACAAAAACAGGAGTTTTCAAAAAGCGATTATATAAGATATGGCCCAAAAAGGAACTCCTACCAATCGCGCATGACCTGGTGTTACAACAAACCTGTCCCCTCAGTTAACAGCATTTAAAAGCCTTTATTTTGAAACTCAACATTGGCTTGAGACCTGAACATATCCACAGCTGTTTTTCAGATGTTCGTCCTTCCACTGTGAGAAGCTGAGACAGCACCGTGGGTCAGAAAGGATGTGGAGCAGTCGAGAAACCCTGACAGAGTAAAGGAAACAGACACAAAAGAAGACAATCAAACAAACTGTTGTTCTCAGAACAATGAGCCCAGCAGCAGGAAATACAACCAAGTTTTTAGGCTAAACTTAGAAGGTGGGTGTAGCTACTGATTTCATTAAAAAGCTGAAAGTGAGAAGGATGGCAGCAGCATTAAAGGCAAAAGTTGCACAAATGTAATGCTGAAAAATAAGATTTTATTTGTAATTATTCAGATATCTGTGTAAACGTCTGTATTTTCCTGATGCCGAAAAATGAGTAACATTCTTAGTGGCCTGTGATTTTTGAAGTTCCTCATCTCTACCTTTGTCTTCAGGACAAGTATGAGACCTTTCTAAAACGGTCAAGAGGAAGAGAAAGCTGGTCCTTCACAAGGCCTTATGATGACAGAACTCTGTGAGACCCTCTTTAGCATCCCATCCTCCACAAATGCCTTGACCTTTGCCCTTTGGGCCGACCCTCTCTTTCAGCACAGCAGGGGTCCGCCACTGAACTGACACCAAACACAGCGGGGAACTGACAAATGAAGAGAAAGAACAAAGAGATAGACAGATAGAGAGATAATACACCGACAAAAAAGACTTGATTGACTTAAGTCATTACCTTTTGAAAATTTAGAAATATATTTGTATTTGTTTTATTGATTTTTACTTAATTTATAAACAATTTTGCCAGTATTTTAACAGGGAAAAATGTCTCACAAATGACTGACTTGAAACAAATACATGTGTCATTTGTACAAAAAAACCCCCCACCAAATAAACCCTACAACTCCATTAAAGTTATTGCCGTTATTAATATTAACATTTACATTTAAGGCATTTAGCAGGCACTGTTTCCATAGAAACTTTAAAACACCCTCATCAGTGGAGACAGGATGAGAGTCCAAATACCACTGAACCCCACCACATACAGGAAACAGAGCTTAAAGACAACTTTGGGGTGATGCTGACATAGAAATTCACAAATATGTCCATAGCCACGCCCTGGACTGACCATTACAGGGCATCACACACACTCACACACACCTGTGAGCAGTTTCACACAACTAACCCACCTATGTGTGTTGGACTGTGCGAAGAAACCAGAGAACCTGGAGGAAACCCACTCAGGCACTGGGATAATCCGCAATAAAATAGTACGTTTAACATACGTTAAATATGTCAGAATTAAATGTAGCTTTTCAGCTGAGGCCTTTAAAAGAATTACTTATCATTTACATATTTAAATGTCTGTGTTTGAAATAATTAAATAAATACATAAGTAACAAATAACACTGATTTATACAATTCACAAAATATTATATATAAATATTGTCTTCTACTTTTGGAGGTGAAAGTGAAAAATCAATATAGTGCTTTCACACAATCCGTGCAATACCTCTACGCGAACAGCAGGGGCCGACAAAAACAATATAATAAAGAAGTCTGTCAACAGACGGGACATCTCTGGACTGCGCATGCGTCCAAAAGTTTGCAGACACGCTGTAATGTGTAGTTCTGTAGAAGATTAATTGAAAATAATCACTTCTCGTTGTAGAGGAGTGAAGAGAAGTTCCATCCAATAGTTTTGGGGTGAGTCAAGGGTGCCAGAACTAACCGTCAAACATCAAACAGTGTAGGGCTTTTATTGAGAAGTAGAAGCTAATTACTGCAGCAAAGAGGGGTGAACTGCCTTTGAATACCGCTGCTTTCATAAAATTTTTTGGACACAAATATTTGAAAAGCAAGTGTAAACTGAGGAACGAGAATAAATATGACTTTAATAAAGTGGCAGGTTAGCCACCGTAAAAATACATAAATTAGCATTAGCCTCAGAGCTCACGTGTAGAGCTAAAGACTCAAACTAAAGACACCCAACATGTCTCAGCTGATGGACTGTGTTCAATGTATTGGGTGAGCAGTAAATCTGAATTTCTCCCGTTAAACACTGCTTTAGAGAGTTAAGGGTTCTGTATGACAATGTGGCTGAGTGCAGCAGGGTCTTCAGGAGCGGATGTGGTGGCCCCTGCGAGCGAGAGCGAGAGAGAGCGCAGTTCCAAGAAAACTCAGACAAACAGGCTAGTACAAAGGGAAGTGGCACCAAAGTCTGTATTGTGGCTTCACCGTGGACTCCACCAAAGCCTTCACTTTCTCTTTCACTGCATATAAAAGAAACCTAATATGTATTTTTTACAATAACGATGTAATATAATGAGAACAAGCTGGCAATGTGTCAAGAACTAAGACAACGTAATTATAAAATCTTAAATATCTTAAGTAGAAAGTCAATAAAGTTGTAAACTTTGGAGAGTATAACGTCATAATATTCAGAGATTAAGGTCACATTTCCAGAAACAGTGCACAAATCACCCTAAACGGAAGCAAGTATGTGAATTATTCTTAAATGTGCGTGAGTATGTATATGAGTGAGTGAGTAACAAACCATTTCTAAGAGGTGTTTCACTATGTTATACAACTTTCATATAAGATGGCAATATTTCTATAATAAATACATAAATATAAATACAGAAATGCACCAGGTTGTTATTTCTTAGCTTTTTTAACATGTAATTTTATCTTTCATGTTAAACCTGTGCACTACGGGTCCTGAGTGGTTTAGTCTCTGTTCCTGTCACTGAGGGCCCACTGGTTGGAGCTTCTGCGACACCTCAGCCGTTTGAGCCCAGGAGTCCACGAGAGCAGAACTTGTCTTTCTCCTTCTGGTTAGGTACAACCCCCTTTACCTGTCATCACAAGAACAGCATGCTAGCCAGAATAGGCATCTATTAGCTGTCATAACAGATATAGATAATTAATGTTCTCTTTTAAGTATGTTGAGCTGTCCAGTGTCGTTCTATAAGCCGCGGTTAGAAAAGAAGGGTTGATCTCATAGGTCTCAAAGGAAGCATGTGTCTGACCACAGTCTCCTAGGTTGGTGGCATTGTGTCACTGGGTGAGTCTCTAAAGCCCCTTTCACGCATGCATAGAAACACAGAGTTTTTCACATTCATCACAGACTATATCCTGTTAGCACCCTACTAAAAGTTCTGGGTAAAGCTTGAATGAGTGCATGTGTGAGCAGAGCCACTAATGTCCCGGAGTATCTCCTTCACTGTCTCTAAAGTGTGTTCTTTGAAAATGAGTTCATTGTGTTCACCCAGAAAATCAACAAATATGTGAATTCATCAAGTGTGTCCAAACCTTTACACACGACTACACAAACCAATACACAAAGCTCTGAATAAATAATAAATCCAAAAGCCACAAAACACAAGGTGGTCAGGTGGTATTAACCAGTTTAATGAACCCTGATTACGTTTAAAAACACAAAAGAAAAATGAACAAAAGAAGAATTAAAAGTTACATTGTGTTATTAAAACTCAAACTGTCATTATGAGCTGTGGAACCACGAAAAAAAAGGAGAGAGAGAGAGAGAGAGACCATTACACAATTAAGCCTTACATGTTTTCAAAATTACGTAATGCCACAAATGAAAAAATAAACAAACAAACAAAAAAGCACAAGATCAAAAGAAGAGGAACATTATAAAATAACATTTATATGACACGACTGGAGATAAAAATCATACGCTCATCCCTCCCTTCTCTACCTCTGTCCTCTAGCATCACTCTCTGCTAGAAAAGCCTGGAATATAATTACAGCTTTTAGTTATTTATTTTTTATTTTTTTACAAATTAAAAATCAAAAAATGTTTCAAAATGTTACACGTATAACACATGGTGGGGTTAACGGAAAACAAGAAGCTGGAACGGCCAGGAAAATTAGCCCAGAAAAATATACGTCAGTATTGATAAATTAAACAGTAACGCTAACATCTCAAATGAAACAGGAAAAACATGACGTAAAATGAACCCCGACGTAAAAACATCCCTCACAATGAAAGCAGCCGTTATGATCTACCAAGTAAAGCCCCACTGAAACTGGATTAGTTTTATGTGCAGTGGTTCTAAAACAGTGACAGACCCGATATGAATCTTTACAGTGAATATAATCCAGTTTGAATCGACAGTATATGACTGTTGCAGCCTGACGGTGATAGGTTTGGAGAAATTTTAATCCCATATGAATATGTAGTGTAGCTGTTTATAGTTTGGCAATGATAAACATGGATAAAGGTGTCTTCTTTAATTTTCTTCCTCAATAATAGTGTTGGTGTTCCACTGCCTGTAAGGCAAATGGAATACAAACACCTACTAACAGCCTGGCCATAGGGGGTGTTGTTCTGTTGCGTACAGCTGATGTGAAATTCTATGGCGTCAAAATAGGTTCTAAAGTTCTGACAACCAAAAAACAGAATCCATAACCAATAAATGACATTTTGTAAATGAGTCATTAATATTGAGAGTTATAAAACAAGGTTTGTAAACATAATATTTCTGAATATACACAACTATTTTGAGTGTAACATTCTTGAAGAATACGCTTTCACTTTCATTCCGCCTTTTCTCGGCTGCTCTTCTCTCAGTCTCGTTTTCGCTTCAAGAACTTTCTCGCTTTTGACTTTTGATGGGTGTTGGGACCTAGAAAGTCATTGGCTGCTTAAGTTAAGCCCCGCCCACCCAGCAGATTCTGCACACCCCGCTACGTCAGCAAGAGCACGGCAATCTTACCCTGACTGGAAAAAGACCAGCCGGCAAACACAGGTAAGCTATATCAAATATTTATTAACGATTATATCTTTTAGTAATGCACAGTTCCTCATAGAGGCTTAGAGTCATTTTGCAATCAGGGTTAGGGTGTGCAGAATCAGCTGGGTGGGCGGGGCTTAACTTTAGCAGCCAATGACTGTCTAGATCCCAACCCTCATCAAAAGTCAAAAGCGAGAGATTTCTGGAGGCGAAAGAGAGACTGAGAGAAGTGCAACCGAGAAAAGGTGGAATGAAAACGAAACTGGATTTTTCAAGAATATTAAACTCAAAATAGACGATTGTATACAGAAATATTCAGTTTACCAACTTTGTTTTAAAACTCTGAATATTAATGACAGTTTTCTCAATTACAAAATGACATTTATTGGTTCTGGATTCATTTTTTTGGTTCTCAGAACTTTAGAAACTATTTTGACGCCATAAAATTCTGCCTTAAACCTTTAAAATCTGTTGAAAGTCTGGAAAATTACTGTTCATACATATATTCACTGTCAAAATAATAATAAAAAAGGAGTACTCTGGGCTCAGCACTGCAGAAAATGCACTATGTGAATTTTGGAGGAAGCTAGGAAACTAAGGGTAGGGGTAAGCAATTTGGATTCAAATTCAAAAACAGAAAAAAGGCGTACAGGACTGGCAGTTACAGTTTTATAATGTGACTATATTCAAATGAGTTTGAGACGGACTAACGCACCAAAATATGAGGAAATGACAAATACACGTTATACAGTGTGAATCGACCAATCAAATCACTACATCAAAAACGATGAATTCTCTTCTGATAAAAGTAATCCAGCTCAACGAAGGCTTTACTATGTCACAAAGAGCAGAGTCCACCAATGCAGTCCCAAAGAGAAACCATCCAATGGGTGAGAAGAGGGGGTGTGGGTTAAAACAGTGGCGGGAGAAGCTGATTGGTTGGAGACGGAGTAAGGCATCTGTCAGTTTCGTAGAGAGAAAGTGGAGGGACAGCGTAAGGTGAGGCCAGCAGTTCCGTTACTTAAAAAAAAAAAACAGTTAAATACTGTACAGTGTGAACAATATGCCCAATAGGATCCTCTGACATCACACAACGTCCTCTTTTAGTGGCTCCTGATTGGCTCTCGAAATTGATTGATAGAGTCAATGCTGTGCTCCATAGTTCTTACCCCCCTCCTAAAAACTGCTTTTAGTTCAGCATCACAGTTTTTCATTCTGAGCTTTTTTCAAAGCTGGGGGACAAACAATTTAAAGACGAATACAAACACACCCTCACACTCACACACACAGAGCTGGCATTTTAAAAGAGCATGGCAGTTAAAAAGAACTTGCATCAGGTGAAGTTAAGAGCTCAACTTGGTTTTTCACTCTGTAATTTTGTCCCTGTCGTAAATATATACAAAACTCAAAGCAGACAAAAAGCCCCCTTAAACATAAACACACCACGCAAACCTCCTCCAAAACCTCTGGAGGCCATGAAGCAATATTTAATGCTATGGTTTCAAAACTGCAGCGTCCAGTATTACTTCAAATTCATATACACTTTACGTCCCAGCGTTTGTAGACACCCCCTTCTAATTAGTGAATGGCGAAAGCTACTTCAAGAAGTGGACGCTCCGATTCGATTCAGTTTGTAAAATCTTCACAGGAAAAGCATATAATGAAATGAGACGCTCTGGAACAGCCACACCTGGAGCCCTTGGGTCACTATGCTGTATGCCAAGAGCCTGCCAGAGGGACGTGAAGCCCCCCAGCATTGGTCTGTGGAGCAGCGTAACCAACAACTGACCTCCTAAATTCTCTTGTTTCAACATCTAATGGTACTGCAGCAAAGGGGGAGGGGGGCGACGACAAACTTCCTATTGGTACCCTTCGTTTCAGAAGGAATTTTGGATGAGCAAGTGTCCCCAAACTTCTGGCCACTCATTTCAGGCCTGCTTTTAAATGTTTAGCCTAGCACTGCTATGCTAATCTTCAGTTAGTGTGTAGGGGTCATCAATCAGGCTCAAAACTGCATTTTCCACAGTCCTGCTGGAGGTTCACAGGGAGGTGCTGGTGCTAGCGTTATAGGCTGTGTGTGTGTGTGTGTGTGTGTCTGTTGAATGCTGGTTTATTCAGTGCAGTACGGACTGAGTCATTAAGGATCATTTCTTAAAGAAACACACTGCTAATGATGTGTAATTAACATGAAGCTAAGCAGTGCCTCTATGTTTTCATCCACTGTTTAACAACTGTGCTTTTTGAGTTTAAAGGTGCAATAGTCATTTTCTTCAATGATAGATCTTCATCTTATGAAACGTACCTTTAATGTGACATCCACATCGTGTGTCGTGGATACGTCCAGGTCGTTTACTAATGCCATTTTAAACGCGGTGGGGCCCACTCTGTAGAGCGTAAAATAGACTAAGAAGCAGTGTAATTTTTGCTTTAATTTTTGTAGTATTCCAGAGCTTAAAAAGAAGGATTCATTCAAGATAATTCATACGTTTGACGTTTTTAGCTACACTTCAGCAAAATGACATATTGCGCCTTTAAATTTGTAAACACAGATATCGTAGTCCAGGGGGAACTGGCCATTCAGAAGTTTGGAATCACTGGGTCCAGTCACATGTATGAAATCTAATATGATGCTAATACCAACAAAATGCTTCAAAAATATTAGATGTGTCCAGAATGACATGCAGAAAACTGTCTGTGACGGTGAACACATAACTACAATCGTTTGCTGTATATCTGATGAATTCTCGCTTTGTCGTATGCAGTGATGCATTATTGCAGTCGGGCGAATGATTCCAAAGTTTTGAATGGTGGTTTACTAATTGAAATCGGCTGATAATAAGCTAAATACATGAAAACTGCTCGAGCCAGAAGACAGTAAAAGAACCCACAAAACTGGGCCCTTTCACACAAACAGAAAAAATATTAGGACGGAATATAACAGTGTTAGATGTGGTCCCAGTGAGAGAGAGTGTGTGTGAGAGAGAGAATGCTAGATAACAGAGAGTGAGAGAGAGAGAGAGAGAGAGAGAGAGAGAAAGAGAGAAAGACAGAAACAGAGAGAGAGAGAGAGATAGAGAGAGAGAGAGAGACTGCCGAGGTGAGCTGGTTTAGAAAGAGACAGAAGAGACAGGTCCTGAGAACTTCCACACAGAACGATCACACACACACACACACACACACACACACACACACACACACACACACACACACACACAAACAACAACAACAACCTGGGCTAAGCTTTCCCAAAATTGTCATAAAATAAACATCAGTTAATTAGCATTTGTAGGTCTGGACAATACTATTACTACCATTTAATATTATTCAAGGAAACGAAGCCCATACAAACTGAAAGGGTGTTTTCTCTGTGAAGCCCATTTTACACGAGACACTCCGGGGTCTATTTCTGACACGTGGTTTGTTTTCTCCTCAGAATCAGGCTTTTCAGTTTGGATCGAAGCAGTGAACAGCCACATTGTGCATTCTTATAGAATAGAATAAGCGCAACAACTGATCTACAATCAGCAAAGAACGAGTAAAACTGTCATCTGTATCGTTACTGTGGATGGAGCCTGGTGTCGTATGAGTGGAAATAACTTAAGGGTTAAATGAACAAGAAAGCCATTTGCCAGAGAAGAGAAATGTACTCGCGTCACGTCTGGTGTAAAATGGGCTAAAGTGTGTGTGTGTGTGTGTGTGTGTGTGTTATGAAGGGTCCCTGAGGGATTTGGCCAGGCTGGTTAACTGTGTGTCTACAGTACAGCTTTATAGAGTCCCTCTCTGAGGACGGTGCAGTCCCAAATACTCCCATCCAATGCAAAATATGGACAACCAGCCTGTGGTGTTTACACAGATTTCTGTAGCCCAAAGATACCGGGTCTGTTCCGCTCTTTCACTGCTGTCTGTGGTGGTGGTGTCTGTGTGTGTGTGTGTGTGTGTGGGGGTGGAGGAGGGATTGGGGAGCGGGGTCGGGGGGGTGTGGGGGGCACTTTGCAGGCACTTCACTGAATAAAAATTCCTTTCACAAATAAAAGTTGTCCTCCAGTGCCAAAGGTCAAACTCCTGAGGGTCAACGATGTGTGTGTGTGTGTGTGTGTGTGTGTTCCTCCTTTGTAAATCTGGTCACAAACGTGAGACACTGCAAGGAGAAGAGAATAAGAAGAAGGGAGGGAGCAGTAGGTCCAGAGTGACGTCCTGGTCAATTTTAAATCTGGGGCTGCTTTTCAGGTGCGTGATTGCTGGTGCGTGTTCATCCGTCAGTATCATTGTGTATCACTGTCCTCGTCCGTCCGAGAGTCCACATGGACTTCAACAGCCATTGTTCTGGAGCCTGTGTAAATATATGTGTATGGTGCTTGAGTCCTGGGCCCCTGGAGAACACTGTTTTAAAGCTATTCATCTGGACAGCATGTTTTTTTCTCTTTGTCTGGAAAAAGAAAAACAAAAACTAACCTTGTAATAAGTGCTAATTTATATTTAATTTGCTGGCCAATATTTAATATAGTAAACACAAACTAGAGCAGCTGCATATGGGGTCATCATGCCAAACACCAATGGTGGGCCCGAAGGTCCAAATCTGCGCTGTGGGGCAATGGGACTTCATTCTCTGGAGGAATG